>NW_024425786.1:14492148-14497273 GCF_017311325.1 Ursus maritimus
CCCCCCCCCCCCAGCAGGTGATGTCTGGTCGCCAGGCCTGCCTTCGGCAAGAATCCTGTTAGGTCAGCTTACCAAGAACCCCAACCCCCCACCCCCCCACCCCCGCCCTTGCACTGTCTTAGGGATTCTGCACCCACAGAAGCCTCCCCCTGCCCTGCTCTTCTGCTGTAAATCCCCACTTTTCTGCTTCAGGGGAGAAGCAGAGGTCTTTCTTCCCTCATTGCCATAGTTCTCGAATAAAATCTGTTTTTACTTGAACTTCTGTCCAGCTCCGGTTTTCTACAGCAGCATGTCTGCCCAGATCTAGGTCAGAATTCTGCATTCTCTGGAAGCACTGCTCCCCCCTCCCCATTCTTCAGGGCCCTCCAGGGAGGGGCTGCCAACTCTTTTCCAGGACTCGAGTGACACCTAGTGGTCATTTTGGGTCACTGCCCGTGCTGTGAGCCACACCCCCTGCCCCGCTGCTTCTGGACCCCATCGCAGACTGGCAGTGCCCAGGAGAGCACAAGGACACGATCAGCAATCAGGATCACCTCTGTCATCCTTTATTGCTGTCAACACTGTCTCCCACAAAGAGCAGATGGGGCCACATGGCCTTGAGCACATCACCCCCCCCACGCACACGTCTCCTCCATTTCTCCGCCCTGTGCCATGTGGACCCTAATGAAGAGCACATTGTGGGGCTGGAGGATGAAATGAGGCCATGGATGGGAATGCCTTCGCACAGGGCCTGGCGTGGAGAGTGGAAACTGTCCGCACTGATGACGGGTGCCCTTGGCTGGCGTTTCGGACCAAAGGTCCTCAGGGCCAGATTGGCAAAAAGCAGTAGGTAGAAGGAAGAAGGAGCTAATGGAACATTCATGGGGACATTCTCCCCAAAATGGAAACCTGGCAAGTGCAAAGCTGTGGTTTAGCAAGAAAATCTGGCTCCCTGCATATGGGTGTGAGGGGGATAGGGAGAGCGGCAGAGAAGGAGGAGGGGAGAGAGGCAGTAGGAAGGTTCTGCGGAGCACGCATGGCCCCAAACCCACAGCCAGGCACCTGGCGCCTGCCCAGCCCTGGGCTCACTCAGCTGGGCCTGGGAGCCAGCACTCCCTCAGGCTCGGGACCGGACTGTGAATGCAGGGAGGCGGCCCTCTCCTCTCCAGAGGGTTGCACGGCAACGCTGGCTGTCAGCTACCCAGTTGTGGCTTTCTAACAAGCAGCTGACACCACCAAACGTGACAACAAGCACAGTCCGGGAGGCAGGGGTGCCTGGTAACGCGGTCGCGGGCATGGGGCCCTGCCAACGGCAACCCGGCTGGGATACGGATGCTCAGCCCGGGCAGGCTGTCCAGGGTCTCAGGCTGTCAGGGCCCAGTGAGAAGAGCGGGATTTATTAAGCGCTTACTGTATGCCAAGCACGGTGCTCAGAGCCCTGTGTGTGCCATCTCAATCAATCCTCTTAGCGACCCTGTGCGGTGGGTCTTTATTTCTAAAAGGAGCAAACGGAGGCCCAGAGTTATTCAAGGTCATACAGCAGAAGCAGGGTTTGATGGGTTTGATGAGGCACCTGGGTGGCGTGGTTGTTAAGCGTCTCCCTTCAGCTCCGGGCGTGATCCCAGTGCTCAGGGATCAAGCCCCACATCAGGCTCCTCCGCTGGGAGCCTGCTTCTTCCTCTCCCACTCCCCCTGCTTGTGTTCCCTCTCTCGCTGGCTGTCTCTCTGTCACATAAATAAATAAAATCTTAAAAAAAAAAAAAAAGAAGAAGAAGCAGGGTTTGAATGCTGAAATGGGGTTGAATCATTCCTGGGATCCCTCTGATCATCAGTAAGACAGTGGATGAGAAAGAGCCTGGGGAACGGTCAGACGTACACAAATGTTGGGTTTGGGACCATGAGGAAATCAGGCCAGAAAGAAGAGGGGCTTGTGTGAGGTCATCCTTCCTCCAGCTTCCTTCGCCAAGACCTGGGCTTTCTCTCCAGCGGACCCCTGCTCTGCACTCACCTCTGCTCCCGTCCTCCCCGCGCCAGCCTCCCTCCTGGCCGCCACCTGGGGCACGCTCCCCTCTCCTCTCTGCCCTGCCCCGCCAACACCCACTTACCCTTCAGGTAGGTCCGAAGGCTTCCTGGAGCAGCAGGTCCGGATGGGGGGCCCCAAAGTGTGCCTGCCTCTGGGCTCCCCGCTCTTCACTGTCCAGTTGGCATCTCTGTGTCCCTACCTGGGCTGCAAGTCTCAGGTTGAGAGGGGACCCCCTGCTGCTTCCCCTGAATTCACAGTCCCCAGCCCAGTCTCATGACCCTGGGTATTCGTGTGATGGCTGGATGAAACCACATGACAAGTTAGTGGCTTGGCCGGAACCTAGGTCTCCCTCTAGGGCAAGTGTTTAAACCCTTGGAGTAATTTCTTTGGTCACTGTCCCCCTCCCACGTCTCATCTCTCCAGTTCTGGATTCCTTCTGGGACAAGCTTGCTGAGGGGAAGGGTGGGGTAGAGGGGGCAGAGTCTAACAATACTGGGCCCGGGTCCCCCGCTCTGGACGTGTTAGCTGTGTGGCCTTGCGGTACGTTGGAGCCTTTAACAGCACCTGCCTGAAGATGGGTCAGGTGCTCTGGGTTTGAAGGTAGCACTGCATCTGGACAAGGGGAGTTCTCAGTGCCTGGGGACTGCATGGAGGGCATGTGCGGACTCCCCTTCTCCCACTCAGGGTCTCGGGCCCCGGGCCATGCCCCCACTCTGTTCTCCCATCTGGATGTGATTCCACTTCCCAGCGAGCTCGGCAACGCCTGACCCTTCCCGGAGCCACCAGCCTAGGCACTCCCTGACCCAGAAACCCAGTCACCTCACTCCCCACCGCACCCCAGCGCGCCCCACTTCTCAGGCCCACAGCCACACCCACGCTGCCATATGCCACGGTCCCCACATCTGCTCATCCCTGTGCCTTTCACAGCTTCACCGACACCCCGGGAGTGGGAATGAGGGACAGCGACTCCACAGACACGGCCCACATGTGCACAGTCAGCCCAAAGCAGCGACAGCGTCTCCCCTTGGAGGGCACTGAGCCCCACACCTTGGTGGAGGGTGTGCCCACCACACCATCTCCCTCACTGGCTGACAGCTTCACCAGGCAGCAAGAAACGGCCGGCGAAAAGCTCTAGAGAGCTGCCACACTCGAAGTCTGTCCCCTTGGAGGTGGGGCGCACACTCCAACAGTGCCAAGCGCGGTCCCCCCGTCACCGCAAGCCACGCACTCAGAGGTCTAGGTTGACCCCGAGGACGCTGGGGCTCAGCGCGATTGAGCAGCCCAAGTTCACACAGGGAGGGAGGGGGTTGTGTTGCAGAGAATGGGCTGGGGGACCCCACTGCTCCCAGGATCAGGTCCAGGCTTCTTAGGGGGACGTCAAGGCTCTCCCTCACCCAGCCCTGCCCACCTCCTCACTCGTGTTGGCTCTGGAAAACCACCCCCCACGTTCCCTGCTCCCCACTCTGAGCTCCTGGCGGCCCCTTTACGTTTCACATCCTCTCTTGACCACCTGCCATTCAACACATACATCAGTGATTTAAAAAAGAAAAAAAAAGGACAAAGATCTTTGCCCTCGTGAGCTTACGCTCTGGCGGGGTAGACAGACGTAGCGCGTTGAAGCGGCAGGACCAGAGAGAAGGGAAATGCCAGGGGCCAGTGGGCAGTATCCAATGGGGTGGTCGGCATCAGCTTCACGAAGACGCTGAGATCCCAGCACAGCTGGAGGAGATGGTAAGTGAGCCGCGTGGGAAGCCCCTTCCAGGCAGAGGGAACAGCCCGCCGGGGCTGAGTCCTCCGGAGGGAGCGGGCCTGGTGTGCTCAAGGAACAGCTCGGAGGCCAGAGTGGCTGAGGGGGGTCAGGGAGAGGGTACAGGAGCTGAGTCTAGAAGCAGGTGGGGGGGGGGGTCTGGGGATCTCCTGGGCCCCGGGAGGACGTTGGCTCTTCGAGGGAAATAGGGAACCATAGGAGGGCGTAAAGTAGAGCAGGGACCTGCTCAGACACCAGGTGCGGGGCTGGCTGACAGGCTGCTGCACGGAGATGAGATTGCAGAGGCGCGGGGTGGGTGGGGGGCAGAGAGCACGAGGAGGAGCAGCTGCCCTCGCCCACCCCGGTGACCAACCATCATGGCAGCCCTGAAGGTGGTGAGACGTGGTCAGATTCTAGATGTTTCCTCTCTCGTTTTATTTTTTTAATGTGTGCATTTTACTAAGTATTTTATAAATACATACAGAATCTAGTTTTATTTTGAAAGGAGTGCCAACAGATTGGATGTGGGATGTGAGATATGAGAGAAAGAATTTGACATGCAGATTTTTGCCCTGGGTGGGGGGCAAGGATGGAGGAGGGCCCCTCAGCCGAGAGGGGGAGAGGCAGGTGGCGAGACGCTCGCTGGCGCTGGCGTGCATATTGAATTACCTTCCATCCCTCTCCTGGGAGGCTCTGCACACCGCACTTGGCCATCCCAAGAGCCGTCTTCGTGTTCTGGTTCTCAGGTGAGCTGTCAGACCCGCAGCGTGCCTCCGGGAAGACTGGCCTGGCCTTCTTGGACAACAGTCATTGCTCCCCACGCGGACCCTGTTCCAGCACATTCAGCAGCTTGCTTTGTGATTGCCTGTTGACTTGTGTCCCCCGGTCTGAGAGCCACTTGGAATCTGATGCGTCCTTTTTTCTCTGCTCTTAGCACAGGCCCTGGCTTGGAGTAGGGCCTAAGAGTGTACTTGTTGCCGGGTGAAGGGCTATCTTTCCAGGAGAGCAGGCTTTCCCAGTGAGAGTCAGCGACATCCCTCTGGATGCCAGCATGGGCCAATCCCCTCTACTTTACACATTAGGAGTTGAGACTCAGGGAGAAGAAGGCGGCCTGGATCTCTCACTGGAACCTCTGTCTTCCATGCTGAGTGCAGCCCTGGCCTGCTTCCTCCTCGGTGACAGATGGCCGGGTAGGTCCGGAGTCCTGAGCTGGCCTCTGCTGTGGTCAGAAACGTCCTAGAAGGGAGGTGCCTGGCTTGGACCCAGCCACACTAGTTCCACACCTGCCTTTCAGCAACCGCCTACCTCAAACCTTTAAGAACGTCGCCAATGAATGCCCATCGACCTCAAGCTCCTTTTTTGTGGTTGTAATTACT
>NW_024425786.1:14497280-14518183 GCF_017311325.1 Ursus maritimus
AGGAAGGAAGGAAGGAAGGAAGGAAGGAAGGAAGGAAGGAAGGAAGGAAGGAAAGATGAATTTACCACTCGGCTTTACCCGCTGAGCGAGGCAGAGCCCGGAGCCCCGGCTCCCAGACCCTCTGCTGACCACCCGCCCCTGGCTTCCTTTACTGTCTTCACATCAGTGACAGCATCACTCAATCCAGAGTTTAAGCATCTGAACTTGACCTTCTAAAGGCTGCTAGGGCTCATAAAGTCCTCCCCAGGTTATTGAGACCTGGTTTTGCATGTTTCTTAAAACCTCTGAATCCCTACTGCCCAGTGCTGGTGGGGGTGCCCGATGCTCAGCGGGGGCTCACTAAATGTTTGTTGGATGACTGCATGATTACTGCCCTCTGCGGGTTCTCTCTTATTATATGAGCACGGCTTTTCTCCTCCCAGAGCTACAAGGTACGGGTCAGGGGCCACGCCCACAATGTTTTCTGGCCTCCGGGTGCGGCACAGTGCTGAGAACCCAAGAGTTTCCATGAATGGACACCCGTTATATCAGTGAGCTACACTGTGTAACAGGCCACACCACACCTTAGCGACTGAGAATGGCAGCCTGTATTCAGCACACGATCCTGCAATTGGCCACTTAGCCTGGGCTCAGCCGGACCATTGTTTGGGTTCCAATGAGCTTGTCTTGTGGGTCATGGTCAACAATGAGTGGGGTTTGCCGACCCTCGCCAAGTGCTCTTCTGTGTCTGAGGTCTGAGGGAAAAATCTGGGCTGAAGGACTCTGGTCCCACCTGCCAGCGTGCAGCCCAGGCTTTCTCTCGGCAGAGCTTGGCGTCCTGGGAGAGTAGAGCACCAGGCCTCCTTGGCCTAGGCTCGGGAACTGGTAGAGCATCCATTCGTTCCACTACATTCTATTGACCAAAGTTATTCACAAAGCCAGCACGGAGTTCAGATTCAACCACTGCGAAAAACAGACTACTTCCTGATGGGCAAAGCTGAGCACTCCTTCACGAGGGAAAGGACGCAGAGAGGTAAGGACGACTGTGGCCAATTTTGCATTCTGCCATGCCAGTTGAGCATTATAAAGAACAGAGTCTGCTCAGCCCAGGTCACACTGGTGTTCATTAGAGTTTAAGTCTGATATCACTAGGGGCTCCTGAATTTGGATGGAAATTTCAGGTCCCTCTGATGCCCTCTTCCAGGCCCTTTCTCCATCTCTGTGACATCTTCCTGGCCATGGCACCCACGTGACAGTGATGGTTGTGGATATCCTCATGCTCTGTCTCCGGGGAGATGGAAGTGGCATTATTTTTTCCTGCCTGAGGGATTTCAGAGAGCAGGACCTGAACAGAGGAGAAACAAAGTCCAAGCGCATCTCTTAGCTCCTTGGCTGTGTGCCATGACGGCGTTTGGCGGGATCCCTACTCTGCCCCCAGCTGGATGCGGGTTGCTTGCCCGGTTCCCAAGTCCGCCCTGCATCCTGATTTTGAAGGAGGGGTGGAGGGAGAGTTTAGGGTAGATCCTGCGTCCTTTTCCCCTCTTGGAAATTCCTGGGTGGGGGGTTGGGAATATCTCTCCATTTCTGTCACCTGTTGGATTGCTTCTTAGCACTTAACGACTATCAGAAAGTGGTATTTATTTGTGTCTGTGCGTAGGGACTGTCTCCCTCCATCCGCATGCCAGGATTTGATCTTTCCCATTGCTGATCGGCTGCCCCCTGGTGTCGAGTGACAGAGGAGTACCCTCGGCCATGTGCTGAAGGGTGACTGCAGAACCAGGGCCTGTTTGGGGATGGCGTGAGAAGGCTTCTGGAAGGACAGGTGGCACCGGAGCCCGTGCTGATCGACGAGGGGGCCCGTGGCTGCCTAGCACTGGAACTTACGCCTGCTACAGCGGGGCCGGCTGGAGAAGAGCTGCTTGAAGTTCTTCTCGTAGGTGGGCAGGCTCTCTCTGAAGCAGTATGCAGACTGCCGGTCACACTCACATGCCCGCCGCCCACAGGGGCAGCTGACGCCGGGGCCGAGGGCACACTGACCTGCAGAGAGAGAAAGGGTCACTGGAGGCTCTCCTCGGTTCTAAGGTTGGGGAAAACAGGGACTTGCTGCAAAGGGTCAAGGGTTGAAAACAGAAAGGGAAGAAATTGGGAGTCCGTCTCCTGGGTCCCTGGTCACACCTAGATATGCCACGAGGCCTGGAGTAAAGAGAAGCCTGAAAGGAAATGGCTGGGCTGCACGGAGGGGTGCCCTGAGTGGGCACGCACGCCAAGGAAACGGGACCCACTTTCTCAGAACTCACCTCATACATCCAGCTGCTTGCTTGACATCTCGCTGGGACGTCTCAGGCAACTCCAACTTAAGGCGTTCAAGAAAGAACACTCGATGTAGCGCTCCCTCCACCCACCAACCTGTCCTTCACCCACGCTCGTGGCTCGCAAACGGCACCACCTCCTACTCGAGCCAGAAAGTGAGCAGCAGCCTGGGCTCCTCCCTGCCCTCCACTTTGCACATCCAGGCCACAGCAAGCGCCACAATGTCTCTGTTTAAAGTACTTCATGCTCCTCCCTCTTCTCTCCACCTTCCTGGCCACCACCCCAGTTCCTGTCACCACCTGCTCTTCCTCCCTAACCGGAAGAAACAAACAGGGACTTTCTTAAACTTTCACCCTGACCAGGTCCACTCTCCTGTTTCAAGCCCCAGTGCAGTTTCCTAGTACTGGGGGAAGACATCCAAATCCTCACCTGGGGCCCGAGAGCAGCCTTGCCATGATCCGAGCCTCGCTAACCCCTCCGTCCTCACTGTCCTTCACCCTGCTCAGGGCACACAGGCCTCTCTATCACATGCTTGGCTCCCTCTTGTCCCAGGGCCTTTGCTCTCACTGTTGTGTCTAAAACACTCGTCTCCAGGATCTTCAAGTGACTGGCTCTGTCTCCTCCTTTGGGTCTTGGTCAGATTTCCCCTCTTCAGAGAGGTCCTCCCTGATCCCCGACCTAGAGCTCCCTCCAGCCACTCTCCCGCACATCCCGTCTGTCTCATTCACTGTGCTTTGTACAACCCGTGCATCTCTTATGTGTTTACTTGCAAGTGTCTGTCTCCCCTCGACAAAGCGTGAGCTCTGTGAGACAGAGGCTTTGCCTGTCTCGGCCGTCACAGTATCCCCAGCATGCAGAACTGGTGTCGGCACATAGTAGGTGCTCAACCGATGGTCGCTGAAAAATGAATGCCACCTCTGCCTGGGCCATTGGGATTGAGTGTCTGTCCTTTGGCCGAGTCACCACTAGATGGGGATCTTTTATTTAGCTGTCAGAGCTGTAGTGCTCTGTGTGTGTGTGTGTGTGTGTGTGTGTGTGTGTGTGTGTGTGTTTTCTGCTCTCTTCTAAGGGTTGGGGGTGAGGAAGGGCGGCAGCCAGACTCCCGTTTGTTGATCATGGGCAAGTAAGCTTCAGTATCTTCATTTACAAAATGATGATAAAAACTATAATAGTGTCAAAAATAAATAACGGTGCCAGGCTCGTCGTGGGGGTTTTCACAGCTGTGTACAGAGGGAGTGGTTTGGACATGGCAGGTGCTCTGTAAGTGCTTATGATGATGATGGTGATGCATCTGGGAAGAGGAGGAGCCCTTTGAAGTCGGCCCCAGTGCTGGCTGTCCTCTGTTTGTTTGCCTTTCTCCCTCTGAAGTCCAATTCCTGCAGCAAGCTGTCCTCCTGCATCTCCCCGGAGACTTTGGTTTCTCAACGCACGTCGACAGCCGTCCTACGCTTCAGCTGTGCCCTCCGTGCACCCTCACGAAATGCGCCAGGGATGTTCCCGCCCCTGGTTCTCGGCTCCTGCCACTCCCACTGTTCCTGACACCTGGGTCACCTTTGCCCTCCCACTCCCTCTTTCCATCTGTGAAAATCCTCCAGGATCCATCAAGCCCCAGCTTCCCTAGGAGCCCCTCCCAAGCCCCTGTCTCCTCCGGGTCTCTGGCCTCCCTCGTACCCAGCACACCCCTTGCTTCCCTCTGGGGTGGCCACCGTGGTCTCCAGGGGCCCACGTGGACTCATCGCTGGTGTCCTCGGGGGGCTACTTGGATGCAGGGCACTGCCCCCTTCAACCTTGCTCTCCTCGGGAAAGGGCCTGTCACTCACCCAGGGCGCTGTCACTCTGCCTCGACCCCCTCCTCTTCCTTGCCCTCTTTCTGGTTACCTCTGTCTTCTGTTCCTGTCTTCCTCTCTTCCATCTCACCTGTACTTTGTCCTTTCTCTCACTTCGCTGTCCCTTTCTTGCTCTGTCTGAGCCTTTCTGACACACAGAGTATGACCCTTTCCTGATGCACAGTGCGACCTCTAACGCCTCGCCTGGGCCCCAGGCCCGCTGGAACCGATCTTGAACAGGGGTCAACGGCTGCGGGCTATATCCTTTCTGGAGCATCCCACAGCCATGGCCAGACGAGGCCAGTTGAGCCCTGGAAGGAGAGGCAGCCCCGGGCTGAGAAATGTCTTCTTCGCAAGCCATCTTTCCCAAACCAGCCTGAATCCAGTTCCTGCGGCTTCCAGGTTGCTAGTGGAGATTCTGAGGCACGAACTGAGACATGAAGAAGGGAACTGGTGGCTTCGGGGCCGGCTTGCTCAGTCCGTGAAGTAGACTTCCACAAATGGGACGTGGCAGGACGCTGTACAGGAATGTTTGTCGCGGAGAACCCGGGCTCCTGCCAGGCCTCTACCTGCCTGTGCCCCGGGCCTCCGCCCTGCTCTCTAAATTCTCTCCCTAGGCCTCTGGTTTGGTTTCAGGGCTTTAAATGCCATCTGAGGGGCGCCTGGGTGGCTCAGTTGGTTAAGCACCTGTCTTCAGCTTAGGTCATGATCCCAGCGTCCTGGGATTGAGTGCCACATCGGGCTCCCTGCTCAGTGGGGAGTCTGCTTCTCCCTCTGCCCCTCCCCTCTGTCTCTCCTCCCTGCTCGTGCACACACACTCTCTCTCAAATAGATAAAATCTATTTATAAAAAAATAATAAATGCCATCTGAATGCCCATGACTCTTGGGTTCTCATCCCAGCCTGTGCTCTGGACTCCAATATGTTCCTGTCCACTTGACTTTCCCGTCGGGTGTCTGATAGGCATCTTGAACTCAAGAAGGCTCATGCCAAGTGTTTGCTGTGTCTCCCTAGCCTGTTCTTCCCCATCTGCACAAGCTCGGACGGCACCTTACCTACAGCTGCTCGGGCCGGGAGCCTTGGATTCCGTCTCTTTTTCCTTCCCACCCCGCATCTCATCCATCAGCAGCTCCTGACAATTGACCTCCAAAACACCCAGCATCAGACACTCCTCTCCTTCTCTACTCCACCACCCTGTGGCAGCTTCTCCCCAGTGCTCACTAATGGCTCCCCATCTTTCCTCCCTGGCTCCCCAACTACCCTGGACAGTGGCCAGAATGATCTTTCTAAAGCAAGAGCAGAGCATATCCTGCTTCAAACACTCTGGTGGCTTCCCCTGCAATGGAAGGAGAAGGCACCCTCCTCACCCGTCGGCCCAGCCCTGCGGACCCATTCCCCATGCGACACCAGCCTCCAAGGCCCTGCTGCCCTTTACCTCTGCTCTTGCCGCACTGGCTAAGTGCCACTTCCTTGCGAGGGCTTCTTCAGCCACCTGAAGTAGCCATCCTTCCCTCTCCCTGTCATCATCATTTTGTATCTGGTTGCTTTGTTGCAGCACTGGTCAATACCTGAGCGCACTTTATTTCTGATTTTGGGGGGCCTGACTCCCTCCCTGGAGGCAAGCTCCCTGGGCAGGGAGTTTGTCTTCTCATTGCACACCTGCAGCCCTAAACACGCAGTAAGCCCTCTATCCCCAGCTGCTGCTGCCCCACTGGCTGGACTTTTACCCTCTGTGGGGCAGCTTCCCAGGAAACGGGAAGCCAGTTCTCCACCCAGACCCACCGCCTGGGTTCTTTAGGGTCTCAGGCAAGTTGCTTGTCCCCAAGCCGGTTTCCTTGGCTTTCAAACCGGGAAACAGACACTTGCATTAACTATTTCATGAGTTCATTCATTCACTCATCAAACAGGTACTGAGGTCTTAACATGTGCCTGGGCTTCTAGGTGCTGGAGGTACAGTTCTGAGCAAGCAGACCCCATGTTGCATAGCTCCCAGGGCGTCCTTCTCTGTGGGTTCTAATGAAGACGAGTGCCCCCCACACAAGACAGGCTTGTTCCTTGCTCCCCTGGAACTCACATTCTGGTTGGCGGGGGAGCGGATGCATAAACAAACAAGGTAATTTCAGGTAGAGACAAATGCTAGGAGAAAAAAAGGGTGATGTGTCAGCGAGTGGAGGTGTCGTGAGGAATACATTCAGTAATGAAGGAGAAAGAGCTTTGCAAACCACAAATTCCAGTGGTTACCATGTTCACCTTCCCTCGTTGGTGGAGTGAGAAGTCAGAGGCTCAGACATGGAGGTGTAAGGGGACCAGTGGCTGGAACCTGGTCTCTCTCTGCCTCCCATGACCCCTGCACAACACATACATGCCTATGTGGGTGGAGGGGGGTGTGTGTCTCTGCTGGCTAATCTTAAAGTCCCTTGCAAATGCCAAGTACTTATGTAAGCCCACTCAGAGGAGGGATAACAACCTTCTTGGTTGCTCGAGGGTGGCCTTCCCCACCTGGCAAATTGGCCCCAGGGCTTGAGTTATAGGCCTTTCTCTGCACTGATCTCCCAGTGACATTTAAAGACATGGACAGGCCAAGTTGTTTTTCTCCTTTCCCTTCCCTGCTCACAAACTGCATCCCGGATCAGCTGCTGGTTGCTAGGCAACCCGGGGCCAGGCTCTGGGTACAAGATTTCAGAATTTGGAGTGGGGGTGGGGGTAGGCAGTTAACCCTTTCAGCAGCTCTTCGAACGCAGTGTAACTGGGGTCAGGGGAGAAGCGCTTTTCTTCTCTAGGGAGTTAATGACATTAGCTTGAGGGGGTACAGGTGCAGGGGAGAGACTTCAGCGAAAGCTCCTAACAGTAATGAAGAAAATCCCAATGCTTTTCTGCAAAAGTAAAGGGGAAAAGAAAACTTCGGTGCAAAAAGAAGTCTCCTCTTCTAAAAGGAAAGGCATTACCTAGGCACCTGCTATAGGCCAGACTCTTTAATGGGGTTACTTCAGTAACTTTATGAAGTGCAGATTATTATCCCCATTTTACAGACGAGGAGACTAAGGCTCAGGGCAGTTGTGCAATTACCCAGCTAGAAGCGGTGGAGCTGGGATTCGGACCCAGCTCTGCCTGACTCCAAACATGTGCTGTCTCAGGGCCTCTTAGCAGGGGACACAAAGCTAGAACAGAAAGATCTGGGGCATTACAGGGGAGCCAAGTCCATCTGCCTTTTGCTGTCCCCTGGGCCGGTGCTGAGCATTCTGATGACAACAAGACTTGCATTTGTGGGAGCCCTCCAACCAAGTGCATCCCCCCAACACCCTCCTGGCAGCCCCAATACTGGGGAGAGCAGTGTGAGGCAGGAGCAGCAGCTCTGGGACCAGACAACCTGGGTCCGACTCATGATTCTTCTTTCCCTGGCTGTGTGACCGTGGCCATCTCAGCTAACCTCTCTGAGCCTCAGGGTCCTTCTTGATAACCATGCCCACCTCAAAGGTATATCCTGGGGGTTAAGATTTTGGCTCTAGAGAATGCCAGGAGAGCAGGACCTGAGGCTGCCTTGCTCTGCGCTCCAGCCCCTGCACAGCACTGGCCCTGAATGAGCATCCAGTAGGCACTCAAGCAATACTGGACAAGTAAATGAATGTGCCTGGGTCTGGTGTGTGGGCTCAGCAGACCCAGGATCAGAACCCAGATCACCCAGCTCCTAGCCCTGCTCCTGGGAGGTGAGGTGGGGAGGATGGGGGGCTGGCCTGGTACTCACTGGCTGGGTCAGCTGAGGAGGAGGGTGCTGATGTCCCGCTGGTGATGCGGAAGCCCCTGCCCCCTCCCCATGCTGACTCCTTAAGCAGAGCTCTGGACTCCGGGAGGTCCACTCAAGCTTTGGGGGCAACTTGTTGCCTGGCAGTGTCTGTGAAAAGGACAGCCCAGACTGCAGACCTTCCAGCCCAGCTCCTAGCCCCTTCCTGCGACTCCCCACCCCAACACCTAGTGGATGCCGAACAGAGGATGTTTCCGGGTGCCACCTCGGTGGGGGGGGGAGGGCTCCAGCCTCTCCCTCAGATCACTCTCTCCCCCATCTCCTGGAGTCCCAGACTGTGGCTCTGGCCCTACCTGGGAGGGGGAAGAGGGCTGCTAAAGAAGCTGCTAAAATAATAATAGTAATAATAATAATAATAATAATAATAATAATAATAATAATAAAGCAGCTGCCCCAGGTGCAGAGGGCAGAGGCTTGCCCCAAGCCTGGGACCACAGTGGGGCTGGGGCTCTGCACCTGCTGAAATTCTACTCCCCTTCTCAGATCACCTTTTCCCTTCTTTCCCCATCCCTGCACTTTATGGGGGCATCAGAGGACAGAGCTCCTCGAGGATATTTTCTCTAAAAGTGGTAACTTTTCAAGCACTTTAAGGTAACACTTGACATGACAGATGTTATGATCAAGAGGCAAAGAGATGAGAAGAAACCATATGGAAGTGAGACCATGAGCCAGGCTGAGAAGAGTCAGAGGCACCTTTTTTGTGTGTGCGCCCGTTCCAGCCAACCGCCAGGCTTGTCCCCCTGACTCCGGCCAAGCGGGGCCCAGAAGGGTGGGAAGAGGCAGCCAGAAACTCAGTCCCTGCCTCCGAGGGCATCACGTACCAAAGTAAAGAACACTTTGGGGGCAACCTCCCCCAGCCCCCTCCCCTTGCCCCCCCACTAGGGCCCTGATCCCATCCCATCCCCTGCACGTGGTCTGTGGGATCTCCCAGAAGACACACGGCTTTAGGTATGAGCACCGTCATGACCCGAGAGCTCCAACACAGAAGTCTCCCTGAACTCACGTGGGAAATGGGGGTTCTCCCAACGACAGTGTGCATGGGGGCCAGGGGCTGTGGAGGCTGAAAAGCAGACCGTCTGTCCTCCCATTGTGGGGCTCTGAGCCGCCAGCCCCCCAGCTGAGGTCTCACCACTGAACCAGGAACACCACATAGTCCTAACACTTGGCCAGTCTTGGTGTGTCCTGAGCTGGGGCCCTGGCATTGGGGGGGGGGGCATTGGGGAGCCTGGGTTTTGGGTGCTGAGTACCCACTCTAAGGGGGAGATAAAGGGCAGGGAGGTGGTGGTTACCTGACCTCAGGAGGAGACAGGTGAACTCCGACATACAGCCAAGCGCAAGTACACATAGGGAGAAAAGTGGATCGTGCAAGTCCACAAGGCCAGGGAGGAGGCCAGTTGCCCTAAGAGGCATTCAAATCACTGGCTCCACGGAATGAGTGGCATTCACAAGAAAGCTACAGCCAGGGACTTCAAATGTGCTTGCTCTTTAGACCAAACTTGCCCTACACACACCCACACCCCAGCAGCCCCAGAACATGCTCCGGGATATCGGGGGCCACTCCCCACCTGCTGGACACTCAGTACTTGCCTGCCCTTGTCCTTTGCCCTCCTCCTTGAAGGGCCTCGATGACACATGAGTTCCTTTCCCCGACCCCTCCTATTTACTTTTGTGTCCCCCCACGGCACCTACCCGTGCTTGGCATGTCCTCGCCCTAAACAAATATTTTTTCAACTGAAAGACAACTGAGCTGCTTTGTTAACACATGACAGACACGAGGAATGTTCTCAACAGCAACAGTTGCCAAGCAAAGCTGCAAGATTCAATGTAATCTCAAGTCAACAACTATTTACTGAGCAGGTGCTGTACCCCAGGCACCACGCTCCATGCTCCCCGAGGTGCTGGAGGTACAGCCACGGACAGGAGAGACTAGAGACCAAGCAAGGACACCCAAGAAGCTCCGATTCCTAGAATTGTCACTCTCCATCTCAAAGCACTCCTCTGCCAGGAGGGAGACATGAAGGAGAGGCCCAGGTTCAAAGCCATGTCCCTGCAGAGAGGGCTACTCACAGACCACGGTCCCATTGGCGATGTGGAATTGGTAGCTGTTCAGCATGGGCTGGCAGCCGAGCTGCTTTAACTTCCCGTAGCAGCAATCATGTGCCAGGCAGCATCTGGGGGCCAGACCAGAGCAGGTGAGGGGGACAGGCCCTGGGGCATCCATCAGTCGGGGCGGGGGTACCATGGGTGGAACCTGGAAAGGATGCCCCTGCCTCCTCCCCAGAGTGAGAAGGCATTGAAGATAAGGAGGTAAGTTCTTGAAAATATTAACAATATAAACATAACCACTAACATTTAGTGAGCCCTTTCTAGTAACTTCTGCTATCTCATTGGCTCCTCCGTGTAACCCCGTGAAGTGTGATTGTTGTCCTCATTTTTGTAGGGGAGGAGATGAGATCTCAACAGGGGAATTTCCTAAAATTATACGGCTGGAAAATCACACACACACACACACACACACACACACACACACACGGGGCTCAAACCTAGGTCCATGTGACCTGGTCATTCATGTAATGACTTTTTCCTGAGCACCTACTATGTGCCAAGCACTGTGATAGTCCCTGAGGAGACAGGGGTCAGCAAAAACACCCATAGTCCTTCAGTCCTTGTTCTCACGATGCTCAGAGTGGCCTGGGGAAGGAAGGGAGGACACCAAGAAGAGAAAACAACTGGGACAGGACCGGGAACTGGGTTCTAAGGACAGAAAAGCAAATGCTCTGAGCTTCAGTCCTTTGTCTCGCCATCCCTACCTGCGAGTGGGCTCTTTGCTGTTTGTCAGCTTTGTTTCATGGTGTTAAAATTGCCATCAGCCTTTGGGCTTGGAAGGAGAGGGACAGAGAGTCAAAGGTCCTGGACTTGGAGACAGGCAAATACTTGTTCCGAATCCTGACTTGGCCCCTCAGGGGCTGGTGTGTTGTTAGGCTTTGCCGTGGTGGTTTAGTGGGTCCTCATGGTTGCTGCCTGTACAAGACGGGGTTGGTATCACTGCCTTGGCCTCTGGATGGAAGGATTAAGTTAGGCCCCATGTGCAAATCACTGATCCCAGTGCTCGGCACATGACGGGGGTTCCATCAGTGTCACTGCCCCCGTAGGGCTCTGGGATCCCTCCGGCTGGAATATTCCATGGTCTCAGGAGCCCAGCCGCTCAAGGGGAGTCCCCTTGAGTCCCAGAGGACTCAAGCTCTAGGAGTGACATTTTAGGTGCTGCTGCTGGGACATATTTATCCACTCAAGGTTAAAAGTGGGGAGACACACCTCGTTTCTTATTCCTTCAAATGAATGATGGGCAAACTACCCTGTCTCCTACTTTCCCTTGCCCTCGCCAGTTTATACCAACCTTCTCGGGACTCACGCTCCCCACCCCCAGGCTGAAGAGTAGGCCTGGCAGCCACGTTGGGCCATGTGGCCTCGCCCAGATGGACAACTTTTCCAAACTGGGCCACGGGGATTCTCTCTCCCGGAATGTGGAATTCGGCCCGGGAGACAGCAGGGCAGCCTTGCTGTGGTCTAATCCTAAAAACTGGGTTGCTGAGCGAAGATCACGTTTGCCGTGACGTTTGAGAATTGAAGACGTTTCTGGAGCTCTGAGCAGGACTGACTAGTTAATTTTCGAGGCCTGGTGCAACACGAGAAGTCGGGGCGTGTTGTTCGAACGCAAGGATTTCAAGATGTGGTTGCAGAGCTGCGAACCTCAAATGGGCTTCTGTCACTTGTCGTGCAAGAGTCCTGACATCCCGCCTCACCGCAGGCAGGCGCGGGGTTTCAATGCAAAAAGGAAAGCAGGCCTGGAGCCTCCGGACTCACCTGTCAGTGTCATCCACCGGGGTCCCTTTGCCCCCAAGGCCACAGTAGCAGCCGTATCCATAATAGGAGAAGAAGGCACTCCGCCCTGTGATGTGTTTGACCATCCTCTGAAACTGCCAGAAGCTGCCATGGGCAGGGGCCATCACTGCCAGCCAGAAAATAAGAACGAAGACATGGGGTAGTGAGAACAGTGCCAGCCTGGCGACCCGTCCCTAGAGCGCTTGCATCCGAGACATCAGGAGACCCCAAAACATGCCCCCAAACACGGGCATGGCTGGGATCATCAGCCCCTTTCACCGGAGAAAGTAATAGGATCAGAACACTGTGTCCCACAGCCAGCTTCTTGCTAGCCCGGGAGGAGAACCCAGCCTCCACGACGTTCAGGACATTACCATCAACTATGTCTTCCCCCGCCAAGCGAGAAACCGCTATCCGAGGCAGAAACACCCTTGGGTCTGATGCAACATTAAAGGGAGAAGTTCAAAGCCAGAGATGCCAGTTCCTACAAATACCGTCAGGCATTTACAATCTCACAGGAGAAGTAAAACACTTAAGAAGCAGAAAAGATGCCCTCAATCTATTTTTTTTAATGGCAAATATACATGGACCCGGCAATTTTTACTTCTACAGAATGTTTATGAAAGTGGGGGAAGAATACACACACACACACACACACACACACACACACACATATATACACACACACAGAGGAATGTTTGCTGCAACGCGTCCCTTGTGGTATCAAAAAATTGAACACCACCCACATATCCACTGACAGAGGGAGAATAACTAAATTGTGTCTTGAAAACATCTACTTTTAATAGCAATCTCTCCGGGCAGTGGGATTGAGGAAGTAGGTGGAGAAGAAGATAGACACCATTTATATACTTTTATGCTGTTTGACTTTTTTTTTTTTTTTACAATGCACAGGTATTACTTTTCTATTAAAATGGTCAAAATATATGTGTGGAAAAGCCTAGAAGCATGTCTATCAAACTCTTAAGAGTGGTTACATCTGTGTGTAGGAAAAGGACTAGGGTCTGGGAAGGATGAAAAGTAGCTTTATCTTGCTATACTCACTTATTTTACTTTTTAATTACCCGCATATGTTAATTTTGCAATCAAATAACATGAAAACGTGAGCTTGAGGAAGAAACACAGAGACAGAGGGGTTTGGGACACGTTCACAGGAAACCCACGTGCAACTGTGGTTTTGTTGTCCTAAAGCACGACAGAGGGGGTGGAAGCCCGGGGTGGTCACTGCTGTCCAAACAGCCCCTGGAGAGAGGCCAGGGTCACCTCCGGCACTGATCTCGTGGAGGGCCAATCGTGGGGGCGGCGGAAGGGGTCCTCTCTGCATTTGGGCTTCTCTCCCCCCACCATGATCTTGAAAACTGTAAATCCCACCACGGACTAAAGGGAAAATGGGAGCTCCAGTTTTGACATTTTGACTTAGGGACGCAAAAGCTACACAGCAGAAACAGACAGATAAATGGATCTGGAGAAATCTCTACTAATGAAACTCATCGGAGTCAAAGAGTGTTCCAGCAAACCCAACGCGGTTTGCTAGTAAGTTCTTTCTCACTGTGCAGGGGTGTGTTACCTGATCTCCTGGTAGCAATGACTTATAATTATCCATTATTCCATAAGTCACCATAAGAGAGACTTTCTGATGAGAACTAATTGTCCCTAAATTAGATATATGTCTGCGTTTTTGTTCTGGAATCTACATGACTTTAAACAAAGGCAACGGAAAGAAAAGAAAAGAAAAAAGGTTCCCGAAGGGGATGTGTGGTAAAACAGTAGTCAAGGCCCTTTTTCTTAGCAAATGGTTAGCAACCTTTGATTTTCTTAAAGTTCTGTGAGGTCCCAATGCTGGGACCAACCCATTTTGTAGAAGAAACAGAAGGAGGAGGGCTTTGGTGGAAGCCTGTTCCACTCCTGATTCTATTTTGAGGGACACCTGATTTTCCCCTCACCTGATGCCACGTCAGGAGGGGCCGCCCTGAGACACAGACACCCAGACAGGAGGACAGAGCCCTGGAGCTCTCCCAGCTCCGTACTACTTACGGCAGGAGGCAAAGACCACGAGAATCCCGATGGCCTTCATTCCCGAGGACACCAGGAGGTCGGAGGCTCCACGATCACACCTTTCTCTGCTCATGAGGGGTCTGCCAGCCGAACTCCTGAAAATGACCAAAATGAGGCGAGGCCATGCGGGTGCAAAACCCCAATCACAGCGCAGGGCTCAGAGCAAAAGGATCTTTTTCAAACCTAATTATCTCTGAATATGATACCCCTTCTGGTATTTAGACCTAAATATAAAGATACGAAGGGCTCAGTTGTCTGAAAAGTGCAAGTGTTTCTTTTCTTTTTCTGGCAACATCATCCCTTCATCTCTTTCATTTTTTTTTTTTCTTTTGAGGAGTCAGTATTTCCTCTTGCTTCCAAGTTTAAAGGCATCCAGGGGGTCCATGATGGAAATTCCGGGCCAGGAAGTCTAGCCCCACTTGCACGGTGGGCCCCACTGCCCGTGTCTTCCTTCCTTGGTATCAGGTATCTCATTCAGGAGTTTAGCCCCTCTAAATCTCGGCTTCCCCTCCTATCAAGTGAGTCTAAGATACCTATCAGTAATTTCAAACATTTATTAAGAAGTTACTCAATGCCAAGTGCTGTTTTTTTTAAGGTCTTCCCGGGTATTCTATGATTTAATCCTCACAAACTGAGAGGCTTTGCCATTGCTTTAGAAACAGAAACAAGAGTCAGAACAGCTTCCTTGAACCCACAGAGCCCCCAGCTTCACAGACTCGGGGTGGGGAGCAATGGAAACCATGCAGGAAAAGCTGCTCGGTACTGTAAAATGCTATGTCCGCGAAACGCACCCCTCTTATTACTGTTAGCAATGCTAAGGGTCCTCGTATGTGGCTTGCTTCCCACAGAACAACAGAGGAGGGCTCAGGGTCCCCTGTTGTCCCAAGGAGCCCCCCCTCCCCTGTTCGGGCAACAGCTCTCTCTAAATGCAAGTGGTCTTGACGTGGCCCATCAGAAATCAGGCTAAATCTGATAACAGCAGGACTCGGAGTATGAACAATAGTTCTGTTGAGCCCAGAGAATTTGGCAGGCACAGAGCTTTGGCTAGATTTACTCCCTGTGACAAAGTTTCCCAGGAAAACTTCAAAATGAGCGTCCTGCTGCAGAGCCCCGGGCCAGTTCATCAGGCATCTCTGCTACTTCTGCCCCTCTCTGGCCAGATTCTGGTGGAGGCTGCAAGGGTCGGGCCTGACCGGGCCTGGTCCCAGCCAGACTCTGTTCCAAGTGCCGCAGGGAGGTTTTTAAATTAGGTTCCATTTCTACAGGCTGGCTCCCTTTCCTCTTCTGAGTCTGCAAAAATAACCGTGTGATGGTGCAGTCCAAGAAGAAGGCACACATGTCTTTTAATCGAGCAGGTGATGACGCTTTGGAAAGACAAAGAAAGGGACTTGGGTGCGTTACCAGCAATGAAATCGGTGTCTCTCTGTGCGCCAGCTTCTCCCTCTGTGTGTCAGCTTCTCCCTCTGTGTGCCAGCTTCTCCCTCTGAGTGTCACATTCTCCCTCTGTGTGCCAGCTTCTCCCTCTCTGTCAGCTTCTCCCTCTGAGTGTCTGCTTCTCCCTGTGTGTCAGCTTCTCCCTCTGTGCATCAGCTTCTCCTGTGTGTCAGCTTCTCCCTCTCTCCAACCATGCTTTGTTCACTTCCCGACAGGTGTCTCTCCTGGGAGCCTCCTGAGAACGCACTTCTCTGTCTCAGAGTCTGTGTCCAGGGAGGCCAATCTAAGCCCACTGTAGAGTGATAAGCAGTGAACTCACCTCCAAAAGGAGGAGTTTGAGAGGCCTTGAATTACCTTAAATTTGTATTCCACTCCTATCTGTTCCTCATACAACTGGACAGGTAGAGCACTTTCGTGTTTGGCAACTGAGGAGAGCAAGGCTCGGAGAAGTGACACACAACTACCAAGTGGCAGGACCAGGACTTAACCTCTGGTCCCAGCCCCCCAATTCAGAGCTCTTTCCACCTCACCAGGCTCCCTGCTAGACCTCTTGCCCATCTGGCCTTTTGAGGATGACCGCATTTTCACAGACACCGGCCTCCACGGCTATGACTTAGGCAAGACGGGCATGGTTCTCTCCTTTGACTAATTGCTTGCAGGTGCTCTGGATTGTGCTGAACTAAAAGCGAGAGCACAGGGCCAGCGGCCCAGGGACGTGATGAAGGGCTCGAGCATGGCAGGGGGTGGGGGAAGCTCGGCACGGACTCCAGTGCCAGCCTCCAGCGCAGCAGCCAGCGAATTGGCGGGTCTCTGGGAGCGATGCCCTCAGACCCAGCAATTCATCTGACATAGACGGTGCTGAAACATTGGTAGACTTTTCTCCCCGGGGAGAAAATAAAGAGGAAAGAACCCATGAGCTCCATAAGTCAAAGATCACTTGATTTTGTCCACCTCTTTATTCCCAGTGCCTGCCAGCATGCATGGAACCTGGCACGTACTAGTACTGAGGGCGAGGCTGAGTCACTTTTGTGTCACCCTTCTACTCCCTGTGTGGCTTCTGAGCTCTTCCCAGACAGTAAATCCTCACGGCCCCCAGCTGGAGAAGTACTGCTACCACCTTCCCTGTGCAGATAAGAAAGCCAGGCACTGAGAGATGGGAAGTAAATATGCATTTGAGGAATGAATGAAGGAATGAATAAATGATCAGAGTCTGATTGTGCTTCGAGTTACAGAAATATAAACAAAACTATACCCTACCGAGGGCCAGCATGCGCTAAGCACGGCTTGTAGATTATCGCCTTAAATCCTCTTCCAGTGCTCCCCATGTGGCCTAGATGACCAAGCCCAGTTTCTAGATGGGAGAACAGAGACTGGCAGGGGTTAGGTATTTTGCCCTGCAAATTGACGGAGCCAGGACTCAACCCAGGTGTGTGGACGCCAAAGGCGGCCTTCCTAACCCTGAGCTGTTCTCCTGCTTCCCTGCGGGGCATTGCACGGTGGGCTCTACCTATGCAAAACACAGCTGAGAAAACAAAACCAAAACGACCCGAGCATCCCAGCAGATGCCACAAACACTCTTACTTGAGACACAGTTCCAGCAAAGGATCAGCCTCTTTTCTCAGACCCAGCAGTTGAACAGGAAGGGAGTTAGAGCGGCAGCTGTTGGTAGGCAGGCAAGGGAGAGACAGAAGTGATGAAAACAATAACCGGCCAAGCCTACGACGCTGGGGCCAGTGAGTGTGGGGGTCGATGGTTCTAGCTCCACCCGCACCGTCGCACCTGGAGTGGTTGTTGACTGCAAGTTGTCAAGGAAAGGCTGCACTGTGTAAAAGACTGCAAAGGGGCTGAGCGAAAACTCCAGATTCTCTGTCGGAGAAGAGGGTGGGAGCAAGGCTCCGCCACTTCCTGGCAGAGCCATTTAAGGTCCCTGAGCCTTGACTTCATCATCCGTGAGGTGAAGACAATGAGCCCGACCCCCCACGGATTGCCAGCAAGACGCAACAAGTCCCTGAGGTCGAAAGCGCTTGGTCACCCGTAGCCAAGGTGAGGTACCATGTTTGCTATGTCCTGCTTAAGGAGACGGGGAAGGAGGCACGACATTTATGGATGTTTTCCAATAATATGGGGAAACAATAGAAACCTGCAGTACTTCAAGAGGTAGATTTCATTATCTAGAAACTTCCCTCTTGCAGGGCCTCTTGGGAAGCTGATGCATCACGAAGCATAGTAGCGGCACCAGCCTCTTGGCCTCTCTACCAGAGTGCGCACCCGGTCCCCCTTCTGCTTAAAGATTATCCGTGGTCTCAATCAACACGTCTAATGAGAGCGAGGACAGAATAGGACACTGGGTATAGACTCCAAAATCTAGAAGCTGCTAGTTCAAAAAGAGGCCAACTGCTCTTTGGGGACAAGCTGCTGAGACACTGAAGCTCTTGCCTTCAGCCCAGCCCTGGGGGAGGTCATTTAGACTTCAAACCAGACATCCTTGGGGTATACTAAGTGGCAGCCAGCCGGGTCCCTCGGTGGAAAATCCAGCTGTGGAATCAGCATTGTCTCTTCATTAATTGAACTCTCGTTTGCTGATTGGAAACCATGATGCAGGCACTGTGTGGGCAAAGCAGGGGACTCAGACACAGGCAAGTTCCTAGCCTCCAGGAGCTCATAGCCTGATGAAGGAGGGGCATGTGGGAGGATGAAGCCAACGTGATAATGAGCACTGACCCTCACTGAGCACTCACCACGTGCCTGGCACTGTGCTAAGACCTTTACAGGTAGCACCTGATATCACCCCCATTCTTAACCACACTCCCATTCTTAACCACCTACATTCTATAGAGGTAGAAGCCGAGGTCCAGAGAAGTGTAATCAGCTACCCAAGATCTCTAGCTAGCAAGTGGTGGAGCCAGGATTCAAATTCCAGGGGCCACACCTGCCACCTCACGACCAGTGCAAGAGTCAGGTACAGGTAAAGGTGCCATACGGGAATGCCGGGGTGGGGGTGGGGCTTGGCTCTGCAGTATGGGGTGGAATCAGCCAGATTGGGGTTCTGGAATTTCTCTGCCACCCTGATGGTCAGTTGTTTTCTTTGGCAAAGGAGGCCCATGATGACTTTCTGGAAGAGAGCACTGAAGATTGGAGGAACTGACCTGGTGAGGGTGCATGATTCTTCTCGGGCATGTTCCACTGGACCAAAAGGGATCAGCAAAAGCCCACGAGGTTTGGGAGTGGAGAGGAGTTGGTCAGGAAAGCCCTCCAGGAAAGAGTTGACTTTTTCACGGAGGCCTTGAAGGATCAGTAAATTTGGATTGACTTCAAGGAAGGAAGCAAGGTGGGGCAGGCATGAGCAAAGACCCTGGGGATGAAAAGACTGAAGGCCCATTTGGGGAACAAGCTGGCTGGAACCCATGGAGAAAGCTGGGGAGTAAGGGAACCATGGCTGGAAGGAGGGTGAGTCCACATTTAAGCTGGCAGGGCAGGTGCCTCTGGCCACGTTTACTGAGAATCCATTTTGCGAGTGTGCCAGAGACCAGGCATTATAGGGTTCGTCCTTTGAAGACATGCTCTTTAAAGAAAGAGGGGAGACAAAGGTAGCAAAGTCAGCTCTCTCTTCAAAGAGCAGAAAGACACAGCAATTGGCTGGTTGGCTCCTTCCCTTTCCCTCCCTCCAACCTCCCCCTGGTACTGTGCAAACATGACACCAGGGAGCAAAGGGCACGTACTGCTAATTATTAAACAGACCGGAGGCATCAGCACCATTTTAGTGCATGCCCACATGGACACACACACACACACACACACACACACACACGGCAGGGAGAAGCCAATTTGATTTTCCAAAAGATTGCATAATTCTTAGGTGTTATTAAAATAGCTGATGAAGAATCTACTTTAATCTTTTTTGGGTGGGCGTCGAAGGCCTGAAGAGCATTGCTTAGATATTTCTGACAGAATCATTTACAAGAAATAAGCCACCAGCACAGAGCTGCAAAGCCGACAGTTCCTAAAACCGCCACTTCCTGCACCTTCTTGGGGTCTCCGATGCCACCTTGGATGTCCAGGGCGGGTGAGGGGGTGACCCTAGAAGGAGACATGCCCACCATGAGCTCCCACAGGTCAGGTTCAGTTTTGCTGAGAAGGGAAGAAACCTCACTGCTGAAATGATGCCCTCCTTCCCGCGCCCGAAGGCCTCCCTGTCAGTGTCCGTCACGTGGCACAGAACCACGTCCAGCTGTACTGAAAACAATCTGATTTGTAACTCTTTAGGGGCACGTGACCTGTCTCCTCAACCAAACTGTAAACATCTTGTACGAAGGTCAGAGTCGTGCCCTATCAAAATCCCGTGTCTGTGTGTCTGGGATACACAAGATAGCGGATATCTGGCCACAATGCTAGGTAACGAATCCTAATTCTTTCCTCTGATAATTTGGTTCTTGGATGTCTACTAACATTATCTTCCTATAACATAGTCACGAAATTATTCATCTGCATATTCTAAGAGTCTAGAACTGTGCCTGGCAGACAATACTAGCCCAGTAAGGGCTCCTTCTGAAGCTATCTTAATTCCATTTTGGAAGAAAGTCTTCATCATCAAGGTGGGATCTGAAGGGTAAGTGGGCATTAGGTGAAGGAGGGGAGGAGGCAAAGTGTGGGGAGGGTGGAGAAGAATCTTCCAGACATCGGGTTCAGCAGGAGCAAAGACCTGGAGTGTAGCGAGGGTATGTCCATGTGTGGCCCTGAGGCAGGGAACTGGCTTCGGGCAGTCTGGAGGAGCAGTAGGTCCTGGACAGAGTCAGAGGACTCATCCCCTCCCATTCTAACAGGAGGGATGGAGGAAAGCAGCCAAGTGTGTAGTCTGATGGCAGAACACTAACAAGGCTTCCATAGGATGGCCTCTAATTCTCTCTGAAGAGGGAAGTAGGGATTCTTCTGCGTGGGAGGAGGGGCAGGGGAGAAGGGAGAGGTTTCAGGAGAGAGGACAAGGTTTGAAATAGCCACGGAGGAGAGAGGAGACAGATCTGAACTGGGGCAAGTGGAAGGATTTCTGTGCGAGGGCGTTAAGGGTCCAGTGGAGGTTGGAGACCACACCATTCCATGATGCCAATGTCTAGGACTGGTCAAGGTGTCTTCAGCCCCTGCGTGTAGGCGGACTGATGGGAGTTTCATCAGGTAGGAGGGAGGGAGATGCAGCAGCACAAGGGCATGGGGGAGTCTCTAAAGGACCGTGGGCTGGACAAGGCAGGGAAGAAGCAGGTTGGTGGGGTTGGTGGGCTGGCGGGGAGAAAGCGCAGAGGGCGAATGGGGTAGAGGTGACTGGGGTTGCTGGAAGTATAGGGGTTGTGGTTAGGAGGGGCAAAGCAGGGGCAGATGAAGTTGATTACCAAGGGTCCAGATGCAGCAGGGAGTGGGGGGCTGATGTGAGGTCACGGACTGGGTGTTGAAGGGGTTGCACTGAGAACAGACAAGGCAGACAGAGGCCCCAACTCAACACAAGCCCTAAAGCAGTCACTGAGCCTGGAGGGTGCCCAGGAAATCTGTCAGTCCAGCAGCTTCTCCCCAAACCCGGGACACTGAGCAGGTCGGGCGGGACCTGCCCCCCCCCCC
>NW_024425786.1:14520773-14632469 GCF_017311325.1 Ursus maritimus
CCCCCCCCCCCGCCCCGCCCCGCCCCGCCCCGCCCCGTGACAGCCCACGGTGCTCCCCAGCCGGCTCCGGGAGAGGAGCCAGGAGGCCCCCCACCCGCGCGCCCCGGGCCAGGCCCGCCAACCGGAAGCACGTGGCCCCCTCCGGCGCGTTGCCCGGGAGACGCCGGCTGTTTACCAGCGGGACCGAGCCGGGCGACGGCGGCGGATGGAGCAGCAGCGAGGTGAGCGCGCCTGGCCGCCTGGCGACACGGCGGGGGCACCCCGGCCCCGGCCCCGGCCCCAGCGGCGCCCCCCAGGGACAGGACGCCCCCCACCCCACCCCCAGGAGAAGCGGCCACTTCCGGGGCAAAGCCTGCCCAGCCCAGCTCACCGTTGCCGGAATGGGACAGCTCCCGGGCTCAGCGGAAGCCGAGGGGCCTGGGAAAGCTCCGGGCCATGCCCTCCTGGCTGGGCAACTGGGCCCGGGACACAGACAGCCCCACAGGGACCAAAGGACGTCCAGCACGCGGAGAGACCGGAACCAGATCAGAGCCTCCCCCAGACCCATGCTCTTTCACCCAAGGCACCTCTCACTTTCTGGACGTTCTTTCTTGCCCCTCCCCCAAAGGCCTTCTGCTGTTCCAGCACAGCTCGTTTCCTTCTGGAGCCGCCCGTACTTGGAAGTCATTGAGCTCTCCTCCTCCACCTCCCCCCTCCCCCACGCTGCTCTTGCAAGCATCCCCACTGTCTTCTCCAAACCTTTGATCACTTGGTGGCTTGTGGTCCAATTTCTCCACTCCCCCTTTTAGATGTGGCACTCTGCGTGGGACAGTGCATTCTAATCACTTAGTCGGGGGGCAGAACTGGGAATGGTACCAAAGTTTTCTCCTGCTCAGGCCAACTACCATCTCCTGTTGATTCTTCTGAGTGCTTTCATCCTGAAAGACTCAGGGGGGCGGATTGGGGGGGGGGGTGTTGGCAGGGGATAGTATTAACTGATAAACATTTTAAAAGACCAATTCAAATGTATGCATCCTGGGTATATATCAGCAGATGGTATGTGGGTGGGTGTATTTTACTGCACTTGCTGTGGGTTTAGATTTGGGTTGTGAGTGAAATAGGGTGGCCTGACCCTGTGCTGAGAGGTGGGCTCCTTTGGAAAGCAGGAACGTGGCCTCAGCCTTTGGCGTCCAATGTTCTTCCTTTCCAGTTGACTTGGCGATTCATCTTAAGGAATGGGTACCTGCCCTTTTGGCAGTTCCCTGGAAACAGTTACCAGTGTTTGTTTCCTGACTCCTAGCAGGCCTCTGGAGTGCCGCTATTCTGTTTAAGTAAACAGGCCACTTGCCTATCCGGCTGGTGGCGGCTTGATGGATGCCTACACCTCGATCTTGTCAAATCACTTTCTGGTTGAGCGTCTGCCAGGTCTAGAGGTGGGGAAATGAGCTGAGCGGGGATAATGATGGGCGCTGCACAAGCTTTCCTGGACCCAGGGGACCCAAGGTGTGGCTACAAAGGCACGGTTAGCCCAGGTCCCCGAACACCTGTCTCCCCCCTCCCCCAGCTTCCCCTCTCCATGGGATAGATGCTGGGGAGAGTTGGTGCTCCCTCCGTGTAACAGATGGTCCCTGCACTCGGGGGGAGGCAGCGGGTTATGAAAGCAGGTTCGATGGAACGGTTTTACCTGAAGGAGGTGTTAGTCTCTAAATAACCATGAGTGGGCTTATAGGAATTAGTCATAATTGAGGTGTTTTTTTTTTTCTCTGAGATAGCTCGCAGTCATGTTATCTTATGACCAGGGTGTCTTGAATATGACTCCCCCTGAACATGGATAATTATATAGAACCAAAAGGTATAGAAAGTACATGCATATACTCAAGTTTTACTGTTAAAAATAATCCAGCTGAGAGCCTGCGAGAACACATGACTTTCCTCATCAAAGTTGTTAAGGAAGAGGTTTCTAAGTTACCAAACTTACTGACAGTTAAACCTTCCCGAGGCATGTGTGGGAGTTAGAAGCCAAGTCTGTGATAATTCTGTAGAAGCTGTGGCAAATTAATAGCCATTCCTGGAGGGGGGGGGCGAGACGGGGAGCTGCTTCCCGAATCGAGCTTATCTCTGGCAGAACAGTTGGACAGTTATGACCTCCTCGTGTCATCCTGAGTTAAAGTGCAGAGCTGCTTAATTACAAGCGGAAGACTTTAGAACTAAGCCAACCGGGGAAAAAACCACATTCTTCACAGTTGATCAGAAAATAGATGAAATTAACAAGGAGACGGGCCGGCTTTTTTTCATGCCAAGGAGAAGGTTCCTGAACTCCCAGCAGCCAGATTGGGTGTGAAAACCTAGCAAGAAGTGGAAGATGGGTGTGTGGAAAGACCCAGTCTGTGGACAGAACGGAGCAGACACAGAGGCCTTTAAGTTAAGAAAGGGAGGGTAGCTTTCGAACCGGCTAGTGCCTCGGGAATATAGGGGAGACTGTGTTTTGTTTGGGTATGGTTTTAATGGAGAGGAAGAGGATACTTTCTAAAATTTGGCAAATGGGTAAGAGGCACAGAACGGTAATGTTAGAATGGAACACTGCAGGGCTGGAATTGCATTGCTCAGGATTGTGTAATGAAGGTAGCTTGGAGTAGGTCGGTTTGAGGTAAGGATGCAATTTAAGTGGGGCATTAGAAGGCATTTCTTAGAAAAGCATCATTTTGCATTTTTGAGGCAAGTTCATAGGCAGTAGCTCGTTGAAATCAACCTTCCGGCGTTTCTGTGCAGTGGGTGTGGCAGGTGTGGGTCCCTGAATTTGCCCGGCTGGTTAGAGGTGACTAGGAGCAGAACCACCGAGGGCCCCCTGGGAAAAACCTCTGTAGCAACAAGTAAGGCTTTTGGAAAGCAAACAGAAAACCAAACACAAAAGCAAGAGAACCTTACCTCTTCTTAAGCTTTGACTACACAGGCGCCGAGCCTGGTGCTTACAGCCCTGGTTACGGGATTTCGTATTATTGTCTTCCTGTTGCGGATAAAGGAACTGACCTTAGAGGTGTTTAAATAATGTCTTCAAGGTCATATGGCTAATTCTATAGATGAAGAAAGAGATGTATCAGAAAGGTAGAATGGCGGTGCCATGGTCACTCAGCTAACTCTCGGCAGAGCCTGCCATAGGACCCCAGACTTAGGACACTAGGTCCTGATTCCTTTGCACTCAGACTTGGTGCTTTTTGGGGACCGTGAGGCACAGGAAAGTTACCAGAAGGTCTTTCGAGGGTGGGGAGAGACCTGGTCAGCCTGTGTGGTGGTTGTTAGGATTCCAAGGGAGGAGGGGAGCCCTAGACACCCCACAGTGTCCAGGGAAGGATGTAACCGGGGCCTGGAAGGGGGACGTGGTGGTAACAGGGTTAATGAAGGGGCCACCAAGATGGTGGAGAGAAGAAGATGATGGTGAAGAATTGATCCGGCAATTTGGGCCTGCACAGAGAAATGCCCATGCCTCCTTCTGAGCCTGGGAACATGGGGCCTCTGTGGGATTTTGCTAGCACACACGAGCACCCCCAGCGGGAGACACACACACAGAGGCCCTCAGAGTGTTCACCAGATAGCTGGGAAGACAGAAGGTGAAGCCTGGTCCTTCAGAGCAGGACCGGGTGCCACAAGACCTGGGTTCTAGTTCGGGCTCTGCCGATAGCTGGCTTTGTGACCACGGGGCGGTTCCTCTGGCTTCTGACTCCTACATCTGTGGGGTTAGCATGTGCCCAGGGTCCCCTCTGGCGTTGGTCTAAGACACAGTTTGGTACATGACGCCCCACCGCCAGTCTTGTGTGGCTCTGGGCTAAGAATAGGTTTTATACTTTTAAATGGTTGAAAAAGCATGAGAAGACGAGGACTATTCTGTGCCACATGAAAACTATATGAAATTCAAATTTCAGTATCCAGAAACGAAGCTTTATCGGCCCACAGCCGCACCCGTTCATGTACTTGCTGTCTGTGGCGGCTGTCACGCTCCAAGGGCCGAGTTGTGGAGTTGCGGCAGACCCTGTTGGGGGGCAAAACTGAAAATATCGGCTATCCGGCCATTTACAGAAAAGGTGTGCTGGCTCCTGGTCTAGAACCTGTGTACCTCCCTGTGAGTTCTGGCCAATGGGCCGAGATCAGCAATGGTGTCCCCCCACCCCTCCCCTCCCCCACCCCCCTGGTGACAAAGGTAGGGCCGCGGAGGGATTTTTGACATTAAGTCATCTGTGCAGAGCCACGTAGCCAGGCTGAATGAAAAGATGGGAGGAAGGAAAGGAAGTAAGATCTAATTATGGGTAGCCAGGGAGAGTCAGGAAAGGCCTAGGGGAGAGAGGGAAACGGGTCAGTGGCTGTGAGCGCAGGGTTGACTCATTGCAACAGAGGTCACGTGCTCCCAAAGCTGAAAACGTGTCCTGAAAAAGTCAGCCAGCCCCTGCTCTGGATAGTGACTTGGCTTGTTCCTTTTCATTCCTCTGGTCTCTCGGCTTAAAGAACCCCCCCCACCCCCATAAGAATATGAAGTAATCTCCAACCCCCCCAACTCTCTGGTGCTTACTTTATTTTCCTCACGGCAATTATTACTCATGGAAAATACCTCTTTACTTGTGGGCTCGACACCTGTCGTCCCTCATTCTTGGTTCACTGATTTTTCCAAGTGATTGAAATGACTGACCTGACCAAGCAAAGGAATGAATGGCAGCCGGTGCCCCTGCCCCGAGCTGGAAACCCAGAGAGAAGCCCCTACCTCCCAGCCAGCGGGCACTGATTCCGGTCCCTGGGGTACAGGGCTCCGAGGCGGAGGTCCCGGGAAGTGTGATCCATGGCTTCTCTTCTCTCCTGCTTCCTTAGGGGTCTTGAGAAGCAATGGCCACGGAAGCCCCTGTGAACATAGCCCACCCTGAACGCAGCCCCGTCGGCAGTACGGCAGCTGACAGCTTCATCTGGCAGCCAAACTCGGCAAACATGCACGTCCTCAGGCCCAAGTCCGCCAAGGGACGGACGCGGCCGAGCCCGCACAGACCGCAGGGCACAGAGCTGCACCCTCAGCGCGCGCCAGCCTCCCTGCCTCCAGCCATTCCCTGCGAGTCACCAAGCAGCCAGCGACCAGGAGCCTGCGCACCCAAGTCCCCACACCAGGGAGCTCCCGATGAGATCCCCGAGCTGCTTCAACAGGTGCCCATCGGCGCCGCCTCTTCCCTCAATAAATACCCAGTCCTTCCTTCCATCAACAGGAAGACCCCGGAGGAGGGCTCTGTGGAGACAGTGGCTAAAAAGGCCGGCTCCCTGCAGCTGAGCGGCGTCCGGGCTCTTGACCAAGAGGAGACCGGCACCATGAAGACAAGTGAAGAAGATTCCAGAGCTCCAGCTTGTTCCCCCGAGAGGAGAGTCTTCGTCAGAACCAGGAGACAGTCCTCCCCCAGGGCTGGGGACCTGGAGGAGCCATCAGATCTGGAGCCGCGGCTGCTGCTGGCCGTCAGATCGCCGTCGGGCCGAAGGTTCGTTCGCCATTTCCGGCCCACCGATGCCTTACAGACCGTGGTAGCTGTGGCCGAACACAAGAACCAGGCCAGCTACCACCCCTGCAGCATCGAAACGATGGAGGTGCCCAGAAGACGGTTCTCCGACCTCACCAGATCCCTGCAGGAGTGCAAAATCCCCCACAAGTCAGTGCTGGGCATCTCACAGGAAGAAGGGGAGGGGGAGCCCTGAGTCCACAGCCCCCCACGCTGGGGTCCTAGGTCTCCAAGTAAGGAGTGTGCTTGGGTGCTGTGGCCTTCCAGGCAGCTCGGTGCCAAGCGCCATGTGAACCTGGTGCGGCTGTGAGCCTTGGGACTCGTCTTCACAGCCTCTCCTCTGGAGTGAAATTTGCATGGGTGCCAAGTGCACTGAGAAGGTTCTCCTCTGGTTGTTAAATTCCCTCCAGCACTGGAGGGAACCAGCAAGTTACCAGAGCTGTTCCTGAAACCGCCGTGACCAGGTCTCCCCCTTTCCCGAGTTCTGGGTCCTTTCTGGAGCACCCACTTGCCTTTCCAATGAACTCTCACTCTCTTGAAGCCAATGGTTTGCCTTTCTGTATTTGATGCGGGATTAAATACTTCCCAGAGAGGATTCTAGCCTGGTAAATAACCAGGGCTCAGGAAATGTCGAACCGGCATTTGTATTTCTTGCAAACATCTTTAGGAAACAGGCAGTTGACATTATCTGGGAAGCAGCCCCTTTGCTGGGCTGGGGGTGGGTGGGGGGGGCGGGGGCTAGAGTTTCCTAGGGATTACTGTTTGTGTGATGCGGCTTCAGAGGAGAGAACAGGTCTTCCGCTAATACAAACCCCCCAAGACATCCATGTTTCTGAAATCGTCTGAGAGCTAGAAAGTAAATTGCTTCCACAACCATGATTAACCCAGTAGCCACTTTTAAATAGAGAATAAGTAGGTTTGCAAATATCGGTAGCGACTCTCCGTATGCAGCACTCTTCCCAAACGGAGAAAAACCAGTGTAATCTGATTTCCTTTGCTTTTGTCACTAATGGAATCTTTTTGTTTTTAAACCATACAAACCTACAAGTCTGTACAGGCTTGCACGGAAGGCCTGGTTGGCTTATCTGGGTGTGGAGATGTGGTTTCGGTGTCTCGCCTCCTTCCAACAGAGACTCCCTGCAGCGGGGACAGCAGTGCCCCTGTTCTGTGATTTCAGAACCTCCGGGAGGACAAGGGTGCCTCTGTCGGGCGTCACTCGGCTGTGCCCGTGCTGAGAGACCGTGTGCCCATGTGTCTGTCTGATTGCAGGAGGTGTGTCTCAACGCCTTAGCCCGTAGCTGTGTTGAAGACCACGGGGTCTTGGCTTTCCAACTCTGAAGTGGTGACATGGACAGTTTGCCAAAGTCCTCTTGTATCGGGAGTTCAGCGAGACTTCCAGCTCTCATCTGGATCCTCTTTGTGGCCAAATCACCATTCAGAGTCGGGAAACCCATCCCTCAAGAGCTCAGCCATCATGAAGCCCTGAGTACCAATGCGCTCTCCCTGCTCCTGGGTGCACAGAGAAGGCAGGAGTTCTAGAAGCCTATCAGCGTGGCAGCCCCAGCAGCAAGTGCGTCTTGTACCAAGATAAGGAAGGCGGCTGGGAATGTTACTTCCAGCAACTTGATACTCAGCCATGGAGATTAACACCAACATCGTTTCCTCTAAAGAAGGCTCGCCTTGTCCTTCCCGCATCCCACACCACCCAGATCACTCAAGAGTGGGTTCTTTCAGAATGTGTGGTCCAATTTCCTAATACCAGCTCAGTTGCAAAGGTGAGCTGGGGCTTGTAGGGTCCCGGGCAGGCCCACGCAGCTGGCCACCTCTCCCACTCAGCGACCATGGTGGAGGGGACTGGGACCCAGTACAGAAGTTTTTTACCTCCCACCTAGGACTCAGGCGCGTATCTGCCTCTGATCTAGGAAGCTGGGGAAAGAGCCTCCCGCAAAATCACACCTACTCTGTGGTAAGAATAAAATCCCACCCACCTGGGACTCGGTAATTTCTCCAGGCAGGAAATCTGTAGAAAACTAAAGTGAAAGGGAGCACGCTCGCGGGAGCTAGAATCTTCTGCACTTAGGGCTTTGTGGCTGTAATTTAGCTTGGAATTTGGGGGTGGCAAAAAAAAAGTGGAAGGCATGAAACATAGAAATATTTTAGGGTATCTTGGACATGTGAATAGAGGTAGATTTGAGCCATCTTAATAAACTTTTTTTGGACAAAAGGATGATGACACAATAAAAATTGATTTGTGTGAAATCAAGTCAGTGGAGAAGCACACCTCCTATTCTAGCGCGGGACTCCGGCCACCGCACTCTGGCGGACGGAGGGGCTCACCAACCTCACCGTCTTGGGAAAGCATTTGGCTCTGTTGTTAAATCCAAGTCCTCGTCCCCAGGCACCCCGGGTACCCACCCTTCCCATAGCTCTTGCTTTCAGGTTATAGGACAGCACCAAGCTCTGTATGCAAGAGTCTCTTGAATGTCTCCTAAAAATCATTCCGAGGACTCTCCTTTGGAGGTTGGTAAGAGCGATCTCTATCAGTCTATCAGAAGGGCGACTCTGCAGGTGGCCCTGCCACGTAGGCATCCTGGTCTAATGGGTGGCCTCGTGTGACCACTTTGTAGTCACAGATCTCACTCATTCATTGAACAAATTGTCACGGAGGACCTACCCTGTGTCACACATGGGTGACCGGCATTGGCGTCCCACCAAGGGAGCATTGGCAAGGAGATGTGGAACCACCTTGGGACTCTCAACTCCAGCCCGACCAGAGTGGGTGGCTGTAGCTTCATCCACGAAGGACCCTGGAGTGAGGAGCAGATAGGCTGTTGCTGTCTCCTCACCGCCTTGTGGAAATGCAAAGGCAAGTCCTCCCCCACCTTTCTAGCGACGGCGCCAGGAAGAGTGGTCATTAGGGACGTGAACTTTGCGTAGGACACAGCTTCAAGACCAGTTTTCCCAGCATCTCCCCTGATACAGTCCAAGAGGTAAATTAGTCCTGGCAGCAGAAGGAACAGCAGGAGAAGTAAGTGACTCATCATTTAGAATCCAAAAAATTTTCACCAACAGATGGCAGGTGGTTTTAACACAACAGTCCTTGCCCTGAAAGTACCTGGGGATCCAGCCAACAGCCGGTAAGCCAGGGCGGTCCTGATGAAGAGATGCAGGTGAACATGACCGTCGGCCAGCAGTCACTCCAGAGATCCCGCAGAAAATACTCCACAAGCAAAGAAACGTAGTCAAGCCTTGAGGTTTCCAATACCATGAAAAACCGTAAAGTCTAGTGACTGATCAGCGTCCCAGGCATTTATTACAGAAGGAGGCGCTCTAGGAACAAAGCCTCACTTTTGTTCATGCACTTTACCACCGTTTCCAGTGCGTTTCTAGTGTCAAAGCCATGCTGCCTCAAGGGACCAAAAAAGTTACTCTTTACACAGCTTTTTAATAAGTTGAGACAAAAGAGTGCACGGTTTCCGGTAGTTTGAGGTGCATCTTAGACGAGCCTTTTACATGATAAGAGGATCTGCTTTCCTACCCTTTAAACAGAGTTGCAAAGAAAACTAGATGACTCGACTTCAGCCTTGTTTGGAGGCAGTCTGCGAAGGAAGCAGGAACGTCTGTTTCCATGGTGCTCAGAGCAACACACCACCGTCAAGTGCAAGGTTTGGAGCCTGTTAACCCTCGCCCAGAGCCAGCACCAACCCAAACCCAGAGGTCAGAGGCCACTGTGGGGGAGTTGGCAAAACCCAGGCGGAGCTGACTTTTGGTGACTCACTGACACACAAGACAGTGACTTCCATTGTAAAAATAAAATTGGGTGTTTTGTTTTCCATCTACAGTGGTGATGTGGCATTTTCCTTTCCTGATTAGGGCAGTGTCTGGCAGTTCTCTCTGACGCCCCTCTGTGTTCCTCTACCTTCAGCAGCGCTCCTGAACGATGTATGGGGAAGATCAAATCTCCGGAGGTATTTCCGGACACGCTTGAATCCTACCCGGGGAGGTTGAGCCACTGATAGGACAACGGCCGATGGGTGGGGTTAAGCAAACCTTGCTTCGAAGGTCTGCTGTGCTCGGGGTTGGGGGGAGCACTCTGGCTGCTGTGTTGAGAGTTGACCACGGGGGTCAGGGTGGGAGACGGAAGACCAGCTCTGGCTGCTGACCGTGACCAAGGGGAGAGATGGTGCTGACTTGGGCCAGAACAGCAGCCATAGATGTCATGAGAGGTGTCAGATTCTGGACATACCGTCAGTTAAGTGGGGGGAGAAAAGGCAAGATGGTTTTGACAAGTTGGGATTTACCCAAGTGGATATCACTTGACCATATCACCACGGGGGACTGTTCCTGCAAAAACGAGCAAACAAACATGTCAGCCACAAACACGTGCTGGGCAGGGAGAAGCACCGACCAGCAAAAATCTTCGCAGGGAAAAAGCGCATGAGTGTGTTTGGATAAAATGTACAGAGAACCCCAAAGCTACTGATTGTTTTGATTGAGAAGACATACAACTAAAAATGTCACTATTTCACTGAAAATCAATGACCATCTAACTCTGGGGGTATGATTCCTGACCAAGGTTCCTTAATAAACCTGGTTCCAGTAAAATAACACATTGTTTATATCCCCCTCCTCCCTTTCCTGCCTGCCTTCGTTCTGTTCATTCAAACCCAGCAGCTGATTTGTGATGCATTTCTTCTTGGGAGGGCAAAGAAAACCACTGTCCTTTGACCTAATTAACAAAGCTTCCAAGTTTTAAGATTTTCCTGCTCACCTATTTTTTACAACAAGGAGATCTGTGCAGTAAGGCCTCGGTCCTTTTTGTGAGCAGCTGAGGATGGCACCTTCTGGCATCTGCCCAGTGAGGGAGCAGTAGACTTGCTCTGGTTGGTGAGTACCACTGACAGACACCCTGGGTCTGCTCCAGCCCCAGCCCACTGGCGCCCAGAGTGGCCAGCCACTCGCAGACAAACCGTGGGAGAATAGCAGCAACTCTCCTCTTCCCAACTGGGAAGTACAGTCTGGGAATTACCCACCGCCCCCCTCCAGCCCTGCATCTAGCTTTGGCACACTGCAGGGTCCGCCTAGACCAGACTTAAATGTAGCAAGTCCCAAAGCCTCTGGATCTAGACTCTGGAGGGTTTATTAGTTTCCCCAACCCAGCCTGGGCCTCAGCTTGCTCTTTGCCTTCTTTAAAAAAAAAAATTATTTATTAGAGAGAGAGAACACATGCGTGAGGAGGGGGGGAGCAGAAGGAGAAGCAGGCTCCCCGCCGAGCAGGGAGCCCAACGTGGGACTCGATGCCAGGACCCTGGGATCACGACCTGAGCTGAAGGCAGACATTTCACCGACTGAGCCACCCAGGCGCCCCGCTCTTTGCCTTCTTAATGGAGCTCCCAGGGGGTCCTCATCTTATTCAGATCATCTGTAACAATTTCATTCAACAAGTATATACGAAGAACCTATATGCCAGGTACCTATTAGGTATCTAATAATCAATGAACAGAGCAGAACAAAAGTCCCTGCCCGTATGGAGGTTACACTCTAATGTGGGGATACAGAAAAAGAACAAAAAACATAATAAACAATGCAAAGAGGTGGAAAGGGATACATGTGATGGAAAACAGGAAAACAGAGCAGGGTAAGGGGGATCTGGAGAGTGGGGGGGGTGTGGTAGAGGATGAGACGGTCACATGGTGGTCAAGGCCGACCTAACTGACAAACCAGCATCTGCACGGAGAACTTGAAGGAGGTGAGGGGGCAGGGGGAGTGGAGAGGTGGGGGAAACCTGTTCCTGGCAGAGGGGATGCAGAGGCCCTAAGGAGTGAGTACATCCAGCCTCTTAGAAGAAGGGTTCCAGGCAGGGTGGCTAGAGTAAGGGAGGGCGGAGCCATCAGACCTGGGGGTGGGGAAACAGATCACACGGGGACCCACTGTCACTGGGTAAAATGGGGAACCACTGCAGGGTGCTGAACAGAGGAGTCGGTACCTGACATGTGTCTTCAAATCAGCGATCTGGCTGCTGTGCTGAGAAGCTATGACTTCTGTAGTCCAAGCGAGGAAGGAAGACCAGCGTGGTAGCCATGGTTGCCACGAGAAGCAGTCACCTGCTGGGAATACCATCCCTTTACTTTTTAAAAAAGTAGTCTGGCTTTTCAGGGTGCCTGGATGGCACAGTCAGTTAAGCTTCCAATGCTTGATTGAGCTCAGGTCGTGATCCTATGGTCATGGGATCAAGCCCCACGCTGGGCTCCGAGCTCAGCGGGGAGCCTGCTTGAGATTCTCCCTCTCCCTCTGCCCCTCCCTCTTTCTTAAATAAATAAACAAATCTTAAAAAGAAGTAGTACTTACTTTTATTGTAAAAACAGTATTAAAGTAAATGCTAAGCCATAACGTCATCATCATCAAACATTTTTCCAAACAGGAGAGGCTCTCACTCTTACAGAATCCATTGTGCTCTGTCCCCAAAACAAAACACATACATTTTTGTTTTTTTTTTAAATGGAAAACTTGGAAAATATAGAAAAGATTGAAGAGGAAAATAAAAATCACCCATAATCCTTTCCGTCAGAGATCGTTGTTATTAATATTTTGGCACCTGTTATTTCTCTCTCAAAGATTAAATTCATTTTGCACATTACTCTCTTGCCAGTAGGCACCCATACATTTAACATTTGCAATCCTAGCAAACACAGCGGTTTTAGGTTCTTTTTTCCAAATTTCCCCAGTCTGCGTAATTATTTTAAGGCTGAGTAATATTTTAACATGTTGCTGTAATTTATTAAGCCGTTGCCCTTTTGTGGAACATTTCAATGTTTCCAGATTTCGCTATAGAAGTTGATGCTTGAAGCTTCCTCTATGTAGCTTTTTGCATCTTTCGAATGATTTCTTTAGGACAATTTCCAGAAATAGGATTAGAAGGTCAAATTATCTAAAACAAAACAAAACACCTTGTGGATTTCGCTGCTTTTCAAAGGCTTATATAGCGAGCATCTCAAGTTTTATTATGGTACCACGAGCTTCAAGGCTATTGTTTGGTTATAATGTCCCTTACTTTTATTGATTGAAAGTAAAATCAAAGTTCTTTCTAATTTTCCACATCTTTGATTGCTATTGAATACTAAAAATCTTACATGTCTTTCAACATATTTTTAATGTTAAAGTAAAAAACCCAAGGGGCAGTTAATTTGTTGTCATAATCTGGGGCAACTAAAGCCAAGGCAAGTGGGGGCTGATGGTGGGCTAAGAGATAAATTTCTTTGTTCTCAAGATTCCTATTAATTGATACATGCATTCTACCTGACACAAGTATTACATTTTATAAAATACATATAGACCTGAACTGAACTCTATGCATGTTGGATTTTTCTGTATCAAATCTTAGTTAAATGCATATCTTTTCATTGAGCCAACAAAATTACCACATACATGCATGGGATGTGGGGCATAAAGATGAATCAGACAGGTCTTTGCTCTCAAGGAATTCCCAATCTAGCAGGAAGACTCACGTAAATGAAAAAAATATATATATACCATATGCTGTTAAGTACTATACTAGTCTTTTACCTCATTTGGCAATAGTTGAAACAAACTAAGTACAATAGTGGTAGAAAATAGCGTTACTGATTTATAACAAATGGTCTCGGAAGAGTATCTGAATGCTCAACTTCACTGGTCAAAGCCATGAGCTTTCAGTCCAACCACCTGGGCTACCCCACCACTCTCTCCTAATGTTTTTTTTTTTTTAAGATTTTATTTATTTATTCGACAGAGATAGAGACAGCCAGCGAGAGAGGGAACACAAGCATGGGGAGTGGGAGAGGAAGAAGCAGGCTCATAGTGGAGGAGCCTGACGTGGGGCTCGATCCCGTAACGCCGGGATCACGCCCTGAGCTGAAGGCAGACGCTCAACCACTGTGCCACCCAGGCGCCTCCTCCTAATGTTTTTTAATTGGGGTTTAAAAGAGGGCGGGATGAGGTAGGAGAGGTAAACTGAGGCAAAGGCCAGGCTGGGAGTGCTGGGAGTATGGGCACCCTACAGAGAGCATCTGCCCCCACTGCCATTTCCACTGGAAAGGGGCCACGGAGGCAACACCCCTGGGACTTACTGGAATGCTCTTGGGCTGGGTCCTGGCTGTTCAGGCCGTGAGACGGTGTTCAAATCATTCCCCACCAGGCGGGGCCAGCCAAGGCATCGGGTACCGACCAGTCAAGATTCCTCAGTCCCATCCTCTAGGAAGTCTAGGTGTAAGCCACAGACACCTGCTCATGAGAGAGGACGTCAACAGCACACACACCCACAGTCGAGCCTGGAGACCAGGCCTTCATTTTCAGGCAGAGGAGGGTGTCGGATGGGGCAGGAGAGGGTGCAGGCGGCCGACAAGCACTGGGGAAATGCAGACCATCACCAACAAACCTCTGACTCAGCGTGGCTGGAAGTGCCTCTGAACGGCTTTTGAACTCCAAGAGTGTGTCCAATGGGCAACAATTGAATAATAGATTTTAAAGGTCAGGATGGGGGGCAGGGGCTCAGCATCTAAAAGACTCCAGAGTTTTTTTTTTTAAAGATTTCATTTATGTATTTGAGAGAGAGAGAGAGAGAGCGCACAGGCAGAGGGAGGGACAGAGGGAGAGGGAGAAGCAGGCCCCCTGCCTGACTCGATCCCAGGACCCTGGGATCAGGACCTGAGCCAAAGGCAGATGCTTAACCAGCTGAGCCACTCAGGCGCCCCAGGCTCTAGAGCTTTTTAAAAAGATCTGCTCCGGATCTTCTGAATTAAAGTTCCTGGGATTGGAGGCTGGGCACCGTGGGTTTAGAAACTCCCCTCCCCCCCCCCAAAGGGTCAACCAGCCTCAGAACTGCTGGGCGGGGCTAGGTCGTGTCAAGGTCTACGTGTCTCTTCATCTCAATCTCAACAGGCCAGACCAGCGACTGGCCTCCGAATCTGCACCCCAGGCCAGGCATGCTCTCAAATGTCCCCTGGGGCTTCCTCTTCATGGGGCTGGACCCCCCCTCTACTTGTCAGGAGCTGCCTAGTCCCAGCATCAGCCCCAGCTTCTGCAGGAAGCCATCTCTCCCTGCCCTGAGTGGCCCCAGCTCATTACCCCCTCAGGTTCTCACAGAAGAAACAGTGCTATGTGGAGTCCAGAGAGCATGGCACTTGGTGTCAAAAGTCCCGTGTTCCGTGCAGTGGGTCCTGCTCTGCCTCAGTCTTCCCACCCACAAATGCAAACAACTATTTCCCAAGGGGCTGTTGTGAAGAATCAGATGACGTAATGTTTCCTGAGAAAGTTTGACATCTGTAAAAACATGTACAAATGTCTGTCTTTATTCTAGGAACTACCCATCTTATACCGTTGCTACTGCTCTCTTCATGTGTTCCACAGACGTGTCCTGAGCAGCTGCTTTGGGCCGGGTCCTGGGGATGCAAGGGCGAAGACGTGCTCACTGGCCTCCAGGACCTCCCGGCAGGTCGTACACAGAAAACCAGAACGTCATGGGATTAGTGCCGGGCACACAGCAGGCACTCAGTAAGTGCGTGTGGAATTAATGAATACGTTAAAGGATGCTAGGGAATCACTGGCTGTGGATGCGGAAGGTTCTGGGAAGTACTGTGGGAGCTGAGGTTCAGAGGGACGAGTAGGAGAGAACCAGCCGAGGGAGGAGAACTATCCTAGAACCGACGCACAGCTGGCCTCTTTGTCCAGGCCAAGAAGCCCTTCGACAGCAGCCCGAGACTCATTCGACAGTGCCCAGCAATGGGCCCTGTGCATGGTGGGCGCCAACCTCCCCCAAATGAAACTCTGAAAGATCCTGCTTTCGAAACAAAACAACTACTTAGCATCAAGGGCGTTAACGCTAACTTGGGTCCTTTGGGTCATCAGCGCCCTTCTGCCAGTTCACAGCGATGTGTCCCATCACGATGCAGTCCCTAGTGAACTTGGCAGAATTTTCAGTGTCCTCACAAGTGCTCTGTGTAGAACTGGCCAACACAGGTTGGTTCAGTCCGTCTGCTTGGTCCTCAGCCACATACAGCAGCACACGTCTCTCCTTGTTGTAATCAGGGTAATAGATTCTTAGCAGGGAGGGCTGCTGTGGAGACAGGTAGGTTCCTGTTCTCTAAATATTTCACATTTTCACAAGAACAGAAGCCCGGTCTGCAGCTGAGACAGCTACCGTATAAGTAAATACTCTACCGGCCCTTGCTTGGACCTCTTTCAGGGACTCTGTTTCTGAAGGAAAATACTGTGACCTGGGCTCAAAGAATCGACCCGAGGCAGAGCAAAACACTGATGACATTGGGGGTCCCCCCTGTGACCTCCGTCCTTGGATATATCCGAGAAAAGAAATGGGGCTTTGGGACTGGGGTGGTTTGCACCATCCCTGGCCAAAGACAGAGGCTGGGCAATCTCTCAGGACCCCTTCAATTGTCTGACTCCACAGACCACCAGGGGTTGGGTCTTGATTACTTGTAACTGGAGATTTTGCTAAAAGCAAGCGCCAGTGCCAAGATGAAAGCGTGAACGGGCTCCTTTCTGCAGAACGCTCAAGTTCGAGTTCAGTGATTGTTATTGAGCCCCCTGACGTGGCCATCCACCCAGCCTGAATGGGACTGCGCTCCTGCACCATCTGCACCCGGGGCCAAGTGAACAAGCCAGGCGCACAGACAGCCTCACTGAGCTCCAGACCCTCCCGGGTACAAGTCATCCCTTATTGAATGCCTAGCCCGTGCCCAGACCAGTCCTACAACAGGAGAGGGAGCTGGACCGGTGGGTGTGAGTAGAGCTTGCCGAGCAATGCAGATGACATTTTCTCAGCCTGAAGGACATCACAGAATTAGGAACCATGTCGTTCAAAATCTGTGCAGAATGACCCATACGGAATGATCTGCCTGCTGCCCCAGGTCGTTTATCCCCCCACCCCCCCGCCAGCCAATACTATTCAATTCCTACCTCATTCACCTGCCTTTCCTCTTCTTCATTTTTTAGGATTACCTGAATTTTTCTTATTTATACATTAGCTGTTTTCCCAACCCCAGTACGAGGCCTGGGTCCTTGCCTGTCTGGACCCCTGCTACCCCCTGCCTGGTTGTTAAATGTGTATTGAATAAAGGGACGGGTGTCCTACGCCCAAGGGCATACCCCCAGCCCACTGGGTTTGGGCCTCTTGAAGATGGCAAGCAGAAGGTACCAGAGAAGTGGGATCCCTGGCTTCCCGGAGTCTGGTTTGCACGCCGGGGCTGCGGGCTTCACCTCAAACAGAGAGAGGTAGCCTGAGCCCCAGAGAGCGAGGTAAGCTGCTGGGGCAACCTGAGCTCTGCGTGTCGGGCGGTGCGTGTTCAAGCACGTGCATCCTCGGGCCAGATCACCTGGGCTCAATCCTAGGCCTCCCACCTGCCAGCCAGGTCATCTGCAGCCAGGTATTGCGCCCCTCTGTGCCTCAGTTTCCCATTGTTTTAGTTAGTGTGCTGAGCTCCCAGGGTTGTGAGAATTGAACAGGCTGATACACAAAGCTCCTAGAACTGGGCGTGGCCCACGGTGACCCCTCCTGTCCACAGCAAAGAACACGGGGGAAGATTCCCTCGCCTGAGCTCAAATGTCATCTTAGAGCCAGAGGATGCTTCTGAGCAGGGCTCTGGGTCCATCTCCAGGGGTCTGCTCCTCCCCCTCCCGACCTGCCCCCTCTGGGTCCCTCCCCGCAGGCCCTTCTGTCACTCCACAGCGCCACCTGCCATGCTGTCCGGAAGAGGGGGGCAGCCGATCACAGGCCAGGCCACATCCAACGAGTAAATCAAGTGGAGCCTTGGACACTGACCAGAAATGAGCAGCAAAGGCCCCGCCTCTGTAAATTGTCCTCGAACACCGACGTGAGTTCAGATCTCTGGAGCCCCTGGCTGTGAAGTGTCTGAGGGCAAAGCTTTTCCCTGAGCAGCAGAAGGGAGAGGAGAAGGACGGCATTTCCCCCCCACCCTCCCCCCACCTCTGGCCTGACCCCTCTCTGCGCCACGACTGACAGCTTCCTCCCGTGGCTGCTGCCGAACATGGGGCGGGCTGTCACATCTGACGCGGGGAAGGGACGGAGGATGGAACTGAGTGTTTTGTGTCTGCTAAGAACTTCACAGGTAGACCCTCCTTTGATCTTCAGAATGCTCTTCTGAGGCACATGTCATCCCGGCCCGTGTCCAGATGAGGCAGGTGGGAATTCAGAATGTGACCTTGGCCAGCGCACGGGGGTCTCCGATGCTCAGGGACGCCCGGAATGGAGGTGGCAGACTGTGGGTGGGCTGGGGGGGGAGGGGCACCAGTCTCCAGTCTGTGTAGGAAGAAACACCTTCGCTCCCTCCCCCAGCTGGGAACCCCTGCCGGAGTTCCGTTCCCTTCTGGGTGTTTCTCCATGTTGTAATCACAGTATTGATGAGACGATTAATGGCATTTAATATTTCCTAATCACTTCCACAGTTTCCACGTCTAGGAGGATATCTGGGGCCAAGGTTCGCGATGTCCCCTAAGCAGGCTGACACAGACAACGTGTGCCGGATCTTGAAGAATGTTTTCCACGGCCGCTCCCCCCCGCCCCCGTTCGGCCGCACCCAAGCTCCGTGCAGACATGCCGGTGGCGGGGACCAGGGGCCAGCTCTCAAATGAGTCGCAGAAAACATAGTTACCTTCACCAGGCAGGAGATTCCTACTTCCAGAGAGTGTGGGACCTTTGCTTGAGAAAGTCGGGAAAGGCCACACAGAGGGGCTCGCCCTGCCGCTGAGTCTTCAAGGACCTAACAGGTGTTTGCCAGGCAGAGAAGCAGGTAGGGAACAGCCTCCAGGCAGAGGGAAGAGCATGTGTGGAAGTTTGGAGTCAGGGATGAAGAGCACGCAGTGCCTGGCGGGTCCTCCCGGGACAGTGGGAGGCAAGATGATGGTAAAGGCCCCTGCAGGCCCCACTGAGGAGGGGGGCCTGGACCCTCCAGGCAAAGGAGAGTGGGTCTTTCAATACAGGAGTGTATCTTGTCCCAGATCAGAAGTTGGTTCTAGAAGGGCCCTTTGGTGGTCGTAGAAAGGGTAGCTGAGGGTCAGACAGACTGGAAGCAGGAGCCTGGGTTTGGAAGGCCTGAGCTAAGGCCGTGGCAGCCTCAAGCACAGCCTTGCTCCAAGCCACTAAGCGGTTACTAAGGTTCTTTAAAGGGCAGCGTGGAGCTTTTGTATTTACAGTCATGCTGGTGGGTCAGCATGGCTGTCTTAGCACAACCCTGATGGCCAACTTGCACAAAGTGGGGGCAGGGCTGCAGTGGAACCAGACCCTGGCCAGGCCAGCGGCCCACCCTGCAGCCCCCGCTAATCCACTACGGTCACGTGGGTCTGACCAGCCTGTGAAGATGAGCCTGAGTGCAGCTGAGACCTTTGGTGGTCACGGGCAGCATTCCTCCCTGGCCTCTGCCTCCGTTTCCCCACTCCCAGAAAGGGACACATCTCCTGATGCCCATATTACGAATAATGCAGGCAATGACTACCTTAAACAGTTGAGGGGTCCTGGGCACCGAAGTACAGGCTTTCTGTGGATTCTCTCTTTTAACATCGTGACAAGCCTAAAGGCAGGCTCTAGAAGGGTAAGCAAAAGCCAGAATGACAGAAGCGTTCCTACAGAGAAAGGAGAACCAGTGCAGATTCATCTGAACCCTGAAACCCCCAACCAGCTGCTCTGCTTTGATAACAGGGTGCATCACGTAGAGAGACCTCTTCCCCCCACTTCTCTCATCCCTCCACATCCCACCAGAATCAGAGGAGCTATTTTTGAAGGCCTCTGGTGCATGCTCTTGGTCTATCAAAATGTCTGCTGAATATTTATCATATTGAAAAAGAAAAGCTCTTCATTAATTGACGGGCTGGCCTTTCTTTGGGGACTTTCATTTCTACCCAACCTGAGACGGGACTCTAATGTTGAATGAGGTGGTCTGTGGCCCTCACAGTGCCCTCATTAGTTACGCTCCCCAATTCGTGGTTTTGAAGACATTGAACTCCACAGGGGCACAATGAATTCCTTGCCCCCCTAGCATTCACCCCTCTATCACGAGGCCCTAGAGAGTGACTTGGATGCAAACTGGTTCATGCCAACCGTTTACTGCACAGAACGATACTGGGGGGCAGGTGTGAGCTATAGCTCGTCCGACCAATTGGAGGTGAGTCCATGCAGGATTTTACTCTTATTAACTTGGGAGGACGACTCAAGTTGGCAAAGTTAACTAAGAGCAGAAGGATTCTGAACAACTGCTTTTGCAAACTTTCTCACGTACCATTTTAGGAGATGCTGCATGACTTGCTGTTAGCAGGTGTCTTCAGGGGTGGAGATTTGTGTTGCCAATTTGGGGAAGGAGAACACTTCTTTGTTCCCCTCTGAAAAGGCCAACAGAAAGTCCAACCATCGCTGGGGTCGTGTGCGGAGAGCTGCCCCATGCAGCGCCTGAGGAAGAGAGGGTCTTGGGGTTTGGTCAGCACTTGTACTTCATCTAGAGGCCAAAGGGTGTCAGTGAGGAACACGGCCTCAGGACAAAGCTATGCCAGAGTGGGGGCCAGGGAGGAGAGTCTCTGAGGCCCGTGGCTTACGGCAACTGTGGCTTCCCCGGGAAGCCATGGGTAATTTACGAGATGCAGTGTCCTCTCTGGTCTTGAAGCAGAGTCAGGAACTGCTGAGAAAAATGCCCATCAGGATTCTGTGACTCTGGCCTCCGAGGGGAAGGTGGGCCACGCGCCTCTCCCAAGTAGCGTATCGAGCTCAACCTCCATGCCTTACTGGTAAACCTGAAATATTGCCTAGAAAGAGACAGCAGAAGTGCCTGACCCAGGGCTCTCAGAAGACACGCCAACGCACTGCAGTGTGGTAGACGGACCCTCAGCCTCAGCACTGGGAGACCCCCCTCCAGTCCCGACCGTCACATACCAGCTCAGCAAACACGTGCCTGGAGCCTTTGTGAATCTCAGCCTCCTCTACAAGTGGGGATGATGTCAACACTTGCTCTGCCCACTTTCCAGGATGGGTCTGAAGAACCAAAGGGAGAGTCAACGCACAAGCACTTTGTATCCTGTAGAAGCCTGTGGCCACGCCAAGTTAGGTGCTAAATGTCTCAGTGACCCTACCCACCTAAGCTTCTGCATGTGGGACTGGATCTGAACCCCAGTGTCTCCTGTTTCTCCTTGACCAAACCCCTGCTAGAATCGTCCTTAAAGCTTGGGTGTTGATGTTAACTTTAGGGTTCCCCAGCTATTCATCAAAAACTGGTAAACCTTTCTAGCACCATAGATGCTGAGCAAACAGGAAAGGCTCCAGCACACCTCTGCCACAACACATCCAGCGTTCTCAGAACGTGGGAGTGCAATCCGGGTCCCCTGTCCAGACCTGGTTTCCAAAGCAAAAGCTAGCCTTCTCTTGCGCAATCATCAACCAGAAGGTCAAGGTTGAGAAGGCCCCTGAGCCATTTTCTTGTGGAGGGGAGGTGGAAGCCAAGACCAGCTGTCTCAGAAACCAAGGGGAGTTGCAAGGCAACCAGGTGGTCATCTGCCCAAATATAGAAAGAAAACCTTTACCTAGATTCTGCTTCCAGAAGGGATTCACAGTTTGCGCTGGTAAAACTATTTCCTGGCTGAGAGCTGACCTACATTGCCGTCCCTGCCCACATTGGTAATTGTTTACCACGGGGGGCCTGTCCTTTGGCCACCATCCTTCCTCTGTTTTCCAGGCTGTTAATTGGTTTCCAGTGGTTTTGTTGCACCAACTGTACTGAATCCCTCCCTGTGATCTGTTCACTGGCTTCCTTGAGCATGCTCAGGGGAACAGATGCCCCCAAAGGCTTCATAGTGGCCCCAAAGAGGCATTCCACTCACAAAAACCATCTTTGAAGATAGGGTCATTTGACTGTTCTTGGAAAAATGCTTGCAACCCCACGGTCATGGAGAAGGGAGAATACGGGAGGGGGTGGAGTAAGACGGGAGGCAGGCAGGTGAACTTGATGGAGAGGTTCTCTGCTTTCTTAAGACCAAAGAATAATCAAAGCAGGAAAGAACTGTGCAGGGCACAGAGGGAAGTTGGCGTGAATGGTTCACTTATGGAGACGCAGGGGAGCTCTACTCTCTCGGCTGGGAAGCCAAAAATTCTACAGTGTAAGGAAGGCCACAAAGCAAAGTGCTTTTAGATGAGTCTCAGGTGCAAGTCCTTAGCCAAGACGGAGTCCAGTCTTTCCATTCTCCAGAGGAAGAGACTAGATCAGAGAGGGAGAAGTGACTTGGCTGATTAGTGAAAGAATCTGGACTATTTCCTCGGGCTTCCTGACTCCCGAGCCTATGGTCTTTCAACTCATTGGACAAATGCCACTTACGCCTTCCCCTCTGGAGCTCCGTGTGGGTTTTTATCTGTTTTATTCACAGCTATGTCCCGAGTGCCTTGGGAAATGCCTCACATAACAGAAAGAAATCAATCTTATCTTTGGAATAAACAAATGCCCTATTGACCTTAAGGCATTGTGGATTTGGGATCTATCCGGCTGCTTTAGGGCTCTGACCTATTAGTGCATTATGTAGGAACTTTTTTTTTTTTATATGCTGATCACAGCCCAGATTCAACACCTCGAGGAGGGACATTGTTGTGATGGTCTGGAGGGCTGCCTGCCACCGTGGGTGCCATGTCGATGCGGGACTGGAGGCAAGGGAGGGCCTAGGAAATTGTGAATTGTTCAAAGGCCTTTTAGTTAAAGGGATTCAGTGAAGAAAGAAGAGCCGGCCCGTGTGGCACAACTGGGGGCTCACAGCCTCAAGATCAAGGTCAGGAGAGGAAAGAAAGGGGCTCCAGCGTGTGCGGCTGGGGAGGGACAGCTCAGTTCAGGAATGCCTAGTAATGAGCTGGGGCCCTGCCAGACTCAAGAGAAAAGGCGAGTCAGAGATTTTCCTCTGATAGATGATTACAGAGGTTTGGGGACATATTGGCTTTTAGGACATGCTGCCGGATGTCACTGCAATTCGTTCGGTGCGAGGCCTCTGGCGAGCAATGCACCCTAATTATAAGTGTTCCCGTGGGAAAATACAATCTGCCTCTTTATAGCCTCTTTTTCAGGGATGTGTTGGGCTGGAAAGCAGGGCTGTCTATGCTTCTGCATTGCAACAGAGTCCTGGACACTGCAACAAAGCCCAGCTTTAACCAAGCGCTTTGGAGGAGAATTAATTTTGGAGGGCAGGACGGTGACAGTGGAAAGGTTATAGAAGCAGGTGGAAGCAGGACCTCCCTGGGTGGGGGCTTTCTGTTTGGGGGCTGCCAGTCTGTTCCATCATCCAGAGACCTCAGAACGCTTGTCCAGGGGTAAATCAGGCCATGGGATGCTGCACTGGGACTCAGCCAGTGCCCCGGGTGCTGAAGGTTTAGTCAGATCCTGGCCAGTTTGGGGCATTCCAGTCCACAAAAGTCCCTGAGTCCGATTCCCTGGATTAGAAAAGCAAAGCGGCATGAAAAGTTCCCCTACTCTAATCAGCTCTGAAGAAATTAAATGAAAGGAGCACGTTTAAAGGTTAACCGCCCACCCTCCATACTCACGTTCCCGGCTTAGCGCTCTGCCAGCAGTCTTCGGTTGGGGGCAGGATGGGCTTGACCTTCCGGCTGGAATGATGATGGTCCAGGAGTCAAGGGAAGGCCCAGACTCAGAAGGAAGAGAATGCAGTCAAGAAATCCTTTTGCTGTTTTAGGATATCCATGAGAAACTAGACTAAGATTTATCCCGAGGCATAGCCATATGTTTCTAGTCAACATTTAGGATTTTATTTTGAGGGAATGAAGTTAGGCATTGGCATTCACCTTTCCCTCCATCCCTCACACTGACACTGAATAATGCAGCGTGCAGTTTCCACAATCGTGGGTAACAGGCTACTCCGTGTACATGCCTTTTAGCTGGAGACTGGCTGACAAGCCCACATGGTGTGCGGTTCCTCCCAGCAATCTGCTTTAACCAAGGTCAGGCAGTCCCTAGAGCGCAGGAAACAGGGGTCCTGCACCCCCTCCTCCACCCCGTCCCTCTGCTGGGATCTGGGTAGCCTGTGCACCTGGGCACCTGGGGACGTAGGCTTGCAGGGAATTTCTGAAAGGTGGGAGAGGGAAGTAGGCTTGAGATCAGAGGCACAAGCTTTTCCTGGGCTCTCAAAAGAGTGGACAGGGCAAGAGCTTGGGAAGGGCTGGGGCTGGCAGCCCACACCTCTTTCTCTTCTCCCCTCAGGGCACAGGTAACCTGTGGCATCTGTCTGCTCTGTCACACGGTGTCATGGATGTGGTCTTATCCTGTGCAGAGTTTCAGGTTAGATTTGGGGAGAGGGGCGGCAAGATGGACAACTGACTTTGTTCTAGCCTTGCACCCATCCCCGGAGAGTCCGGCCAAGGCATTCTATAGGACAGTAAATAACAGGGGTCCCCGTTCATGTTGGCCTCCACCTCAGCAGGGGTCTGAGATGCCACTCAACAGACAACAGCAGCTCTTTCACCTTCTGGATTCTTTACTGTGGTATGTATAGCTCCGAGAGAGCGGAAGCAGGGCTCAACTGATGAGGCTCTGTAATGTCGAAGCTGCCTCTGGCTGGCTGTGTGACATTTGGGAAGTCCATTTCCTTCTCTGGTTCTCAAGCTTCTTTGATAGCAAAGGAGGACAGCTGATTCTTTGGTTTATTTCAATGAGGCTCCACTAATTTAAAAAAAAAAAAAAGGCGGCGGCACCAGAGGGGGCTTTTCTTCCTTTTTCCACTAGATGGCACTGTGCCTCCAACTGCAGCGGCAGGACCTGGCCCTATCCGGTGGGGATTAATACATTTGCTCAGCAGTCCCACTTGGGGAGCCCTGCGGAGGCAAGGGTGGTACTGCTCTGCCAGGACCAGACAGCGACGGTGCAATCGGACTTTGCAGGTTGAATCAGGGCAGAACAGGAACTGGTCAGGAGCTTATATTTCAAAAAGCAACTCGGTTTTAAAGGGATAAAGCTCTAGTTAAGGTTGGGCAGTCTAGGCACGTCCTCGCCTCTGATCCCCACAGCATCGCCTGTGTTGCTACGTGTATACCCTGTTTTTGCCAGGACAGCGTCCCAAAGGATTCTGGCGCAGGCTCTGTGCTGGACTTCCCTTTGAGGTTCTGCTTTCTAGAATGTCAGCCTTGCAGCTCAAAGACTCTGGTTAAAAAGAACCTTAGGGCAAGTCCCTGCCGTGGCATCCCCGAGCTGAGAGTGTCCAGGTCACCTGTGACCAGCACCTTCCCTCATGTCTGTTCGAGTCAAACATAAGACTGACATTCTTTCCTTTCAACTATAATCTTGACTTTTTTTTTTTTAAGAGAAGGTCAAAAGCTTAATTCAACAAATGTAACCAGTAAGTCCTTTTTAGAAAATATGAAACAATATAGTATCAAATAAAAATACTTATAGTCTTTTGTGGGGGGAGAACAAAACCTGTACAGTGTCTAAAGCTATGTTAAATTTTGCGCACGTATGTGGGCAAATATTATAAGATAAGGAACAAATAGAAACATAGTTTCATCTATGGCATTTGTGTCATTATGGGGGGGATTTTTCTCTCTTAAAGTTAGAGTGTTCTTAGTTTTGTTCTGATGTATAAAAAATATCAATAGCAAAGCCCTGATAATCAGGATCCACTGACTCCTAAAAAGCTTCCTGCATTTCCCTAAAAATGTGTTTCGGTTTTATAAAACCCCTTTTCAAGCTCTCTGCCCAAAGGTCAGAATTTCCATCAAGAGTGACTATTCTTGAGTTATTTTTAAAGATTCCCTTTCCGAACCTCACCATTGATGCTCTTCCCACTGATTTTTAAAAACACAATGTTTGGGATAGAACAGAAGAATTACTTGTTCTTCTCTCTTTAAGTTGAAGACAATAGTATATAGGAAAGCTATTTCATAAAAAAATGAATTCGTAATCTTACCACTATAAAATAAGTGCCTTCCCCGCGCGTATTCCCGCCTGGACGCTGGCCACATACATAGCTATTTCGGTATAGTTGTAGTCATAGAATACATGCTATTTTGCAGAATTCTTCTTTTGAGAAACCTGCCAATATTTCTCCAATATCTGGCTAACATAGTTTCCAATGCCAAAATTGTCAGTACCTGATCCAAAGATCCTGCAGAAGGATACTCAGCCGAAGCTGAAATGACATTACGGAACGTGACCTATATACTTCTTAGAAATAGTGATGTCTCTGGGTTCTGATTAGTCTCAAAGGACAACGAGGCACCCACAGACGTGATTCAGCGATCCTTACCCCGATCCTCAGCGTTAATTGGCCCCTCCTCTGCATTCCACCCCCTCCCCCTTGTGTCTCTATGGAGCACATTTGGATCTCTGTTAAGCTTATTGTTTACGCATGGGTGTGTGGCTGGCCCTGGGCAGTGTCTCCTTACCTTTCTCTCCTGGCTCATGGCCCAGCACAGGGATTAAACTTAGAGAGTGAGCGATTCCCAGGAGGGCACCTTCCTTTGTCAGAGACGGTGGGCTGCAATCTATGGCAGAAACTGGGCTTCTGAAAGAAAGTAAGAAATAAAAAGGAGCCGTCTCCCAAAGCCCAGAATTAGGGAAGAATTAGAACTATTTCTCAAGTACCAAGAGTCTGCCTTCCGTCTCCCACCTGGCAGGGAGGAATGGTACCAACCTGCCGTAGACCTGGGTTTATGCACACCATTCACTGACCCAGTCCTTCTATAATCTCAATGATATCCTTTACTGGTCTATGCAAATCTAGAGAATTCTAAACAGTCCCCTTTCTCGGGGTAATGCTGCCTGCTCGCCCCGCATAAGAGGCTGTCTCCAGCTGCTGGGGCTTCCTGATAAAGGGCGGGAGTGCTATCCATCAACTCATGGCAGGAACGAGACAGGGAGTCACTTCAACCCCAAATATACTTCGGGCTCCACAAAGACACTCAGACATCACTTTGCAACACAGTATTTTTGCCGTGAACTACCTACAGGACAAGTCAAGACCAGCACTGATGTTTAATTAAAACAAATACGAAATAAACTACTCTTGTGTCCTTAAATTTCGCTCAGAGCAGGCTTGCAGATTCCAGTAATGAGACATGGCAGGCCAGTAATTAAAATGTAAACTTTGCTTTCATGCCCTTGCAGGGTAAGAATGGGCACAGCTTGCTAAAATACTTCCATACAATGGTAATTACTTGATACTTCTCTGCAAGGTTCTATTAAAGCATTCCATGCAACCCCAGATGCCAGGACGAAAGAGATACCTTTTAATAAAGCTCTATCCCATAGTCATCTATTTATACCCTGCCTTGACTCAGAAAGAATTTGAGGTAGCCCACAACCAACATGGCAGAAGTCGCTGCCATCTGTGATTAACTATTACATGTCAGATACTGTGTTTTTTTGACATTGCCTATAATTGTACAGAAATCCTGCCCACCCCGCCCAGGAGAAATATGATTAGGGATATCATCAGTGCCGAGATTCAGAACTCAAGGTCCTGGAGTCAGACTATTTGGCTTTAAGTCCCGGCTCCATCCCTTACTAGCTGGGACACTCTAGGTGCCTAACCTCTCGGTGGCTCAGTTTCTCATCTGCATAATGGGGATAGTAGCGATTACTACGTTAAGATTGAGGATCGAATGGGATGAACAGGTGAAGTATTTACAACAGTGCTGTGTCCATAGGAGAGGCTCTGTTGAGGTGAGGCAGGCTGCAGCGACACCTAGCACTCACTCAGAAGCCCGTGTGTCCTAAACGGCCAAGCCCCTGGCAGTTAAGCAAAGCCATGCGGCCAGTCCAAGTTAATAAAATATGAATGGAAGTGACATGTGTCATTTCTGGACACAACACTTAAAAGCCAGTCCATGACTTTTGAGTTCTCTCTTCTCTGACCTGGTGACCCTGGAAGCCATACATATTGAGATGGTAGATGGAGGGCACCTGCCTCCCAGAGTCTCCAGATGGAGAAGTGCCCAGATAATACAGATCAGATTTTGCAAGAATGTAAAAAAAAAAAAAAAAAATCAATGTTTGCCTTATGAAGCCACGGATATTTCCAGATTTCTTTGTTACTGCGGCAGAGCATACCCCCTCCTGACTCACGTAATTACTGCTATTCTCATTACCTTCTTTTTGCACTCTGAAGAAACTGAGGGTCAACTAGCCACCGGGAGAACCTCCATCCAAAACCGGGTATCTATTGAACTCCAAAAGCAGCATCATCACACTAACATTTGCCCTCTCCGGAGTCCCTGCAAGCTCGTGGGTGCGATGGGGAAAAGTCCATTCTCGAGTAAGCATTGATCAAAACGTCAGAGACAGTAACTGGGGGGGGGGGGAATATGTGTATTTGCCTCCTCCAAATTTGAACCAGAACGCCCTTAAAAGCTCTATCAGGGAACTGGGAGGGAGAGAAGCTTCAGATGCTTTTATACCCTGACTCCTGAAATTGAAAGTTATCACAGATTGACTGTTGTGCTAGAGACGTGGAGATATGTGCCATGGAAATCCGGGAGATCGGGGGGAGGCACAGAAGAGAAGCCGGGGTCGTGACTGCAACAAGAGGACCAGAAGAGCTCCAGATACACGGACTTGGTTCAAATTCAGACAGCAGGAGTCAGGGCCACTTTCTCTGGCTGCTAAGAGCCTTCCTTCTACCCCACCTCCAATCCAATCCTTAATCATTCAGTAACCCTCCTTTCTCTCTCTCCCACCCTCTCTCTCTCTCTCTCTTTTATTTAGAGAGAAAGTGGAGGGAAGGTAGAGGGAGAAGGAGATAGAGAGAATGGCAAACAGGCAGCACGCCAGCACAGAGCCCAATGCGGGGCTCGATCTCATGACTCTGAGCTCATGACCTGAGCCAAAATCAAGAGTCCAATGCTGAACTGACTGAGCCACCCAGGTACCCCACCCCTTTCTCTTTTAAAGGGCTTTGACAGGAATAGCGCGGTATGTAAAAGCAAAAGCTCTGGAACATTCTCCATGCTGAGCAAGAAGGCATGGGAATTAGCTTTCCAAACACTAAGCAAGCTCACTGTTCCATCTCTGTCTCCTCTTTTTGAGGCGGTGGACCACATGCTATTTCTGGGGTCCTGCCAATCCAGGCCACCTATGTGTCTGTGAACGAGGAGCAGTGGCAGGACGTCCTCACACAGGGTCCAACCTCATAGCTTAAACACATCTGCAGAAGCGAGCAAAATGCAGCCTTAGTTTTGCACCTGCTCTCTCTCTCTCTCTCTCTCTTTTTTTTTAATGCACAAAATCATTACAACTCCTGCTGCCTACCACACGCGGATGGTATAAAAATGAGAGCTCAGGTGCTATAAAACCCCTGAAAAGCTCCCATGAAATGTTACGTAAGTGCTTAACATTAATATCCAACAGCTATCCCTCGCTACCAATTTCTAATTTAAAAATTCTACTGTCACCTCCGTGAACCTATGAGATGTTGTCCTTACCTTTGTTAAAGAACACTCTTACTTAAATTGAAGTTTTTAATATGTACTATGAAAAGTTTAAAAAAAGATGTGGGAAGGTATAAAGAATAAAATAAAAATCACGATCCCACTCACATGCACAACTTGGGGACAATTACCAGCTTGGCACACATCCCTTCACGCTTCATCTTTATATTTTTTTAGCGAAGTCAGGATGAGAACCGACATACGATCTTATGTTCTTTAACATGGCATCATGAGCATTTCCCCATGTCTCCCATGAAAGTCTTCCCGTGTACAACTTTCAGTGGCTCTGTGAAACTCCATCTTCCAGTAGGTTCGAAACCCATGAACCAAGACTTCGTTGCCAGACATTTTAGGTGGCTGAGATGAATCTCTAAAGCTTCTTTGGTGTTCCTAATTATTTTCTTTGGGTATACACTCACGCGCATCTAGGTTGTACTAAAACTTTTTCCAGCAAATACTCAATACCAGGGCGGGGGAGGGGGGAAGTAAACAGAGTCCCATCGTTGTATTTGACGTCACAAATGGCTCACCCAAGTAGCAGAGCTCCTTCAGGGAAGGCCTGTGAATAGAAAAGTATTGGCTTCCAACATAGAGATGCAAAGAAAGAGTAACCTTTCAGGTTGCTTTTAAACTAGGGTTAAGACTGTTATATGGCAGCTCTTAACCAGAGAGCTATTAAATCAAGATCAGACATTCGTTTAAAAAGTGTAATATTTCTATGCAAGGGAAAGAATCTGGCCACCCACATCTTCCTTGTAATCCATCAGGCTCTCTGAAAAGCACATATTGCCTGCAGACACAAGCTGACAGACACAGAGAGCTTTGAAAGGATAACCTTTGTGTCCTCCATCTGAAAGCCGAGCTCCAGAGAGCTTCGTGCTCCCCTAAACAGTTGCCAAGGATACCCCGAGTAGCTCCAGAATCAACACTCAATTAGTCCAAGTGTCCCCATTGGTTAAACACTTCTTCTCTTTATTTTGACAGATTAATTCACATTTTTCCAACACGAAACAGGCCAAATTCATAAAGCGATCTGGGTTTCATTCTCTGTATGCGATCAGCTTCAAGCAACTAGTTATCAGGCAAGAATCCATCTTTAAAAGAGACCAGTCCCATCGACAAGCATCCCAATAGTGGCGTTAACAGCAATAATTCAGCACAGCAAACCACGGTTGCACCAGGCACGCGCTTCCATGCACACGGTGGGTAGATGGATCGGTCATAACCGTTTGGGATGTGCCCCCTGGATGACAGCAAGCTAAATGAATGATTTCCCCTGCAAAAAATATCTGGTTTATGAACAATAAACGTTTTTTAGGTGACCGCATGGGCCAAACACGCTGCTGGGGCTTTCTGTACATTTTTGTCCATCCCCACCCGTGGCCTGCCGTAGGGAGGGGCTCTCAGTCCCAAGCTGCAGAGGAGGAAACTGAGTCTCCCAGAGGTTAAGGAACAGATCCCACAGGTAGTGGGTAAAGCTGGAGCTTAAATGCAGGAACAAGTCCAGAGCCCTGGCTCTTCCTTCCCTCTGCCTCCTCTGCTTCCTACATAGGATTGGTAGGCTGACAGTAATTCTTGGCTGAATGCCGGGGAGGCAGAATGGTTGAAGAAGGGGAGATCCGAAGGGAAACACACGACTGACCCAAGTCCACGATAAGTGGGAGAGAGAAGTGAGCAGCCCAGCCTCTCAGCGTTGCCGGACCGTTCCTTCTCAATTGAGGGTCAGAGCACAGCAGCCACAGTGGACTAGAAGTGTTTACAGCTTCTCTCCTCAAGGATGGCTCTTGAGAACCCTTTTTCACCTAGTCGTCCAAAAAAGAACGATTACTCAGTCTCCCGGGAAGGGAGGCCAATTCTGCTTCCCCCGCAAGGAATTCCCTGGCCCTGTCCACCCAGAGAAAGCGCCACAGAGCCTTTATATTGGAACCATCCTTGGGCCAAATCCTGGAAAAGGAGATGAGAAGAAAACAAATAGAGCATTTCCACGAGAAAATGTGAGAAGTGGGCTCTTTCTTGAAGGTAAGAAGTAGGAGAGACAGTCACACTTCTGCTGATGAGAAATGAGTCCAAAGAAAGCCACTTGAGGCCGTGGGCCTGGTGGATGGTATGGAGATAATGCCATTTAAACCAGCGAGAGCCACCTACGGCTCGCAGACCAGGGGGTTCTTTCTCCAGCATTTCCATATTTATCCAGTGCTGTTAGCTTTTGGACACTGAAGGAAGGATCCTAAGAAAATTGGACTGGAAACCAGGGCTCGGGATTCTGAATCACTTCTGCCAGCAAAGAGCTGGAGCTTATTCTCACCTTTATGTAAAAGAAGGAAGGACCGTAGCTGATCGGAGGGCCCTTCCAAGTTTAATTCAATGTAATTTAATCCAATTGGGCAAACACTGATTCAACACCCACACTGTGCCAGGCACTATCCTGGCTTTGAGATGTAAAGACTTGGTCCCTGCCCTAGAGAAACAAAGTCTGGTGGATGAGAAGGGCGTGTAAATAAATAACCAAGTAGTCCAAGAAGTGCAGGAAGGAGCCCAATGGGGGGGGGGGCATGATCAATTATGAATTGGGGACCCGAGGAAAGTTCACGAAGCCAGTGATGTCTAAGCTGAGTTTCTAAGGATTATGAGGCATTTATCGATGGGGATAAAAGATGTGGTGTCTGGGAAGGGGCTCCCCAATGCTTTCAACCTAGAGCAATGCAGAGAGGTCAGATTTTATAAACTCTCCCCGTGCCTTTGGTTGGTTCATGGGGTAGTGTGATGCATAGCCCTAGAGGAGGGTCAGAGATGATTCTGCCAGAAGTAGCCTTCACCTTGGTGCACAAAGTGGGCATCCTCTAGGGCAGAGCTGGTCCGACGCCCTTCCTCAGTGCCTGGGATTCAGAGGTGGGAGGTGGGGTTGAAGAGGAAGGCAGAGTGTGCAGGACCTCAAGCCCAAGCTTCACGTTTCCAGGTGAAATCTACAGAAGGGTTCGCTCTCAGGGGACTTCTGTTGTTTAGATGTTTTTGAAAACCACTGCTCTCAGGCTGGAGTGGTTATCACTTCACAGTGATATCCCAGAAAGCCTTGACTACAAAAACCATCCCCAAAAACGTCCTCCCTCGTTCCTCTTCTCATCTCTGGCAGCTCCTTCTTAGTTGCCTTGGCTGATTCCATATTCCTCCTCTGCTCAGGGACCATTTAATGTTGGAATTCCTCTGGATTTGAGCTTTTCCTCTCAAAGGAGGGGATTTCCACCCCCTGCAAGAAAATTTTGTGGAGCCCGCTGTTGGCCAACCAACGACTCACCCATCTCCAGTTCATCTGGGCTCCAGACCTCCAATCCCACTGCCCTCCTTGACATGGCCATTTGATGCTTCAAACCAAACCTGGCCAAGACTGGATTTATGATCGTCGCACCCACTCCCCCAGATCTACTCTCTCCCTGCCACGGTCCCATGGTAAAGTTACTGCTCAAGCCATACTTTCATGAACCATTCTTGGCTACTTCCTCTCCTCACCCTCAACATGTAATTAGCCAGTAACTCTTTCCCCTTCCTTCTTCAAAGGGCCTCTCAAGCCTACCCACCTCTACCTGCCCCCACTGCTGGCTTCCCAGCTCGGGCCACCGTCAACGTCCCCTTACACCACTGATCCCCCTACTTCCCATCTGGACTCCTCCCGATCAGTCCCCCACACAGCTGCTGGGATATTTCAAGCACACAATCTGATCTGAAGAATCCCCAGCTTAATGCCTTCCTCCCAGCCCCTTACAGTCCAAAATCCTTCCTGTGGCTTAAAAGGCTACGAATGACTGGGCAAAGCCCCAGCCTCAGCTCACGAAATCCTTCCCTTCTTTCTGCTCTAGCACTGGGGACGTTTCTTAGCTCCTAGGACTAAAACGGCTCGCCCCCCTTTACAGGTGCTATTCCTGCAAGGGGGACTGCTCTGGCCCCATAGCCCAGCCTTTTCGTCCTTGACCTTCACTTCTCGTTGGCAGCTGTATTCCTCAGGGAAGTCGGCGTCTGTGCCGGACCAGGCTGCGGTGCTCTGGGTGAGTCTTTGGCAGCACTACGCACATTTGATTTATAGACAATCATTCGTTCATTGTCTGTTTGTTTTGTGCACTGCTCCATAACCTGAGCTCAGCAGAGCGCCTGGCACACAATGGATGCTCAATATGCATTTTAAAAATCTATATTTTGTTAAACTATTTGCACAGCTTTCTTCTTCGGGGCAAGCACACACCGCCCTCCAATGCTCACCTCCTCTCCTCAGTCCCCATCTCCCGGTCTGCTTCCAGTCATCAGGATCGCCTTTGGGTTCGTGGGCCTGGCTTCACTGCAACCCTCCCACGTTCTCGAGCTGACTGCAGTCTAGAAAGCAATGTCATTTTCTACTGAGGAATGCCTGCCATGTCATATTCCACCTGTTATTGTTATTCCTACAAAAATCATCCCCAAAATTCCGTGTGGACTCCAGCCTCCAGGTTAGCAGGAAAAAAAAAAAAAAGAAGGAATATTATTTAAAACATTTACTGTATTTCAAGGCTCACTGCCACTTTTTCAAGTAGCTACTCGTGTATAGACTGTGTCGGGGGCCAGGAGCAGGGACAGGTAGGCAGAGCAGTCCTCTTGGAAGTGTGCCCTTCACAGAGCTTCAAGCACACAGAAAGGAGGAAGCTTGCTTTCCAAAGTCCGACTGCCCGCCCACGGGCTCTGCAGTGCAGCCTCCGGCCGGCACAGCCAACGTGACCAGGAGACAAGCAGCAGCGACAGGGGCTGATTGGTTCTGCGCAGCCTGCCTCAAAGCAATTAAAAAGAGAATGTCATCTCCTGTCGAGGCTGCAAACAAAAGGCCAGGATGCTTTTCCCCTTTTTTAATTGATCTGGGCTGTCAACTACTTCATTAGCAACCTGATTAGGTTCTAATTAGCATCCTAATTAAGTGCTTTTAAATCAGAACCAGAGAGGGGTGCGAACTGAAAAGCAAATGTGGGGGCAGGTTGGACAGGACACCTGCAAGAAATGTAACCTGAGGCCGTAGCTGAGGCCTTGGCTGAGGCCGTGGTACACTCTCGGTTCCTGTCCGTGGATTTCCAGAGAGAGGGAGCGAATGGCTCAACCGCATGCTTAGAAGGTCTGGGGTAATAAAGCACAAAGAACTGCTTGGTTAAGAACAACACGGAAACATAATTTGAAAACATCCACAGGCAGGAATGAAGGCAGAAGACAAAATTGATGCCCGTGGCTCAGTCTGTCCACCCAAGTTCTCTTGGATGACTTTCTCTGACCCTGTGAAACCCTTGGGCTTCAGGCATCCAAGAAGAACCTTGGAAAGACCTCTCAAACCTAAGATTCATGGAAACCCAGAGCCATGCCTTGCAACAGTGCCACGAGGACGGCAAAGACCCAAGCACACAGTCTACTTTAGAAGTACTTCCCTTGGAGCTGTTTACTGTGAGCTGGGGCCGGGGCTCACCAGCTAATATGTTCCTTTCAGCCACAATATGAAGTGCTCTGGTCATGCTCAGCTGAACAGACTGTGGGAGGGCAGCCAGCTCAGCGCCCCGTGGAAGTCCAACATAAAGGCTTGGGAACTGTAGTCTTCAAAACCACAAGCACCAAATTTCAACCGCTAAGATTAAAAAAAAAAAAAAATCAAGCACAGAGGAAGAAAACATCTTTATTTACTTCCTAAACTAGTTCCTTCAAAATAATTTCGCTTTCTCTTCCTGTGTTTGCAGCAGTCATAAAAGGGCATCAAAGAAGTGATTTGGTAAGCCTCCTCATATAAGCAAGAATTTTCCACACACGTGTCAGACGGAAAAAAAAAAAAGCCAACCTGAAATTAGGTTAGTAAATGTTTTCTTCGTTGTCTTACTGGAGAGATGGTATTTCAGATTGCTCTGAAGGAACCGCTCCAAAACTTGTCAGTTAGCTGGCAGGGGGTTACATGCAAGGAGGGGGAGGGGCACACATACAGGCGAGCAGTCCCGTGATTGCACGTCTCAAGGTATAATGTGTTTGGCTGTAAAAATGAAGGCTTACTGATTTCCACAGAGGCACGTACAAAGTCCTTCGTGATCTCAGCACATCATGTTTCTATCCTATCTGATCGTTCAAAAACATTGCCGGCATATGCCCCCACTTCACTGTTTTCCTGGTCCTTCTTGTTTCGTTTTTCTCCTTGAGGTCACTTGAGATGGTAACAGGGGGCCACCATGGGTCACCTCCTGCAGTTGTAGCACACAGTGTGACAGAGGATCTTACTGGCTGGCAGGCATGGGCGAGCTGATATTATAACCCCACCCCGCATCCGGAATTTTCTAAGCTCTGAAAGTAGATGGAAAGGAGGTTCAATCCATTTGGCTACACTGGATGGAACCATAGAGAGTATGAGAAGGCACAGAATTGCAGCCCTCCAGAAGCGTTGTGTGAACTCAGGGGAGGGTGGGCGGGGGAGAGAGGTATGCATCCGTCACAAAACTGTCCTTGGTTTGTGTGGTCAACAAATCAAGGTCCATACGTAGGAATGTCTTGTTTGGTCATGCCCCTGCAGCACTGACCCTCCATGTCACAAGGGTGATGACAGAAGTAAAGCTGATCAAAGACCATCCCGAAGTTAAGATGACATCACAGCGCCCTGCTCCTGCGCGGGTCAGCCCTGCAGGCGGGTGGGGTGTGCAGACCACCCTGTGTGTGGCCTTAGGGAGAGTCTTTCTCTGTTTGAGTCCCTGTTTCCTTACCTGTAAAATGGGAGTGACGACTCTCTCCTTACAAAGGTTTTCTGGCTATTAACTAAGAAGATATTTGTCAAACACTGAGCATGCAGATATGAGTTCCGGTCTCCTCGCCTTTTTCTGCTCAGTCCCACTCTTCCTCTTCTCCTCCTAGAAACACATTCTTTAACCTCTGACATCAGAAAATATTTTTTTCATCGATTTAGCTGAGATCAATTGAACCCACAGCGCAAGGTCATCAGTACAATGTCTTGCATATAATTTTCATGGGCTTTAGGCTTTCCTGGAAGTCTTGTAATTCATATGTAAACAATTGAGATTTAGGGCGCTTACAGCAACAGTCTAAAAATGAAGCCCTGAGAATAATGGCTCATTGTCCTCATTATTCTAGGACTTTGGCAGAATCTCTTTATCCTATCTCTTGTCATAGAACGTCAAATGGTAGTCACCTTTCTCTCTGCCTCCTCTTGCCTTCGGTGCATTATCAGCCTTGACAATAGCACCTATTACTAGATGGGCGGGTGCCCTTACTCAAGGGCGTAAGTTGAAAACAAAATCACTAACACAATTCACAAGCTTTGACAGACTGGCTTTTGCAGCCAAAATGGGAGATGCTCTGGTTTATTCGTGCAAACAATGGGTCTGCCCATCCTCCCTGAAAACTGCAGCATTAAAAAAAAATACACACGGCCGACTTGGAGGGCTATTCCCAGCACCAGCGGGCTTACAGGCCACTTCCAGCACAGTGGGAGAGACTGGAGAGAGAGAAGGAGGGGAAAGGAGGAATGAGGGAGCAGGAAAAGGGTCAGAACCGGAAGAACACCTGAATTTAGAGGGCAGGAGGAGGAAGAGAAGCCAGCAAAGCAAACCCAGGGCAAATGGTGAGAGAAGCAGGTGAACCAGAAGAGTATGATTTCAAGAAGACCAAGGAATTGGGGAACATGAAGGAGCTTTTGACGGCATCTGCTAATAGTGATGCCCAACACTTCCTGCTGTTGCTGTGTGCTGGGCCCTATTCTAAATGTATCAGCTACCTCGCTTGCCACAGCTGATGAGATCAAGAATACTATTGTGCTCCTATGACAGATAAGGAAGCCCGGGTTGTGGGAAGGCGGATGCATCTGCAAGAGCCCACCACGGTGGGTGGCGGAGGGTCAGTTGTTCCAGTGGGGGAGAGAAGAATCACCTGTTTGGCTCCAATCTGTCTTTGCTGCTTCTCTAACACCTGCTAATCTCCCTTTTGAACAGAGAACAGGCCTCAGGTCCAGAGCACCGTCTGGGTGGACCTCGACAATATTGCTTTGTTTTTATTGTTTTTATGTTCCTGGTCACCTTCTCTTTATGGTAAATGACGTTGGCTCTCTATTTACAGTGGTGTCAACAACTTTAAAAAAAATTCACTTATTTACATGATAATGTGAATCAATTTCAAGGACAGTTAAGTAAGACAGCAGTATGGGTGGTATACAGAAAATGGTAAAAATCATGAAGACAGAACACAAATGACTGAATTTTGGAGAATGCTGTTGAAGGGATTAGAGGATGCTGCCAATTGCCTAGCACACGCCCCCCGTATGGTGGGTACTCAATAGATACTAGCTATCGTATTGTAATTTTTTTTATCATTATTAGCCTTGCTGTTTAATTGCACAGCTCACTGCCAAAGTAACCAAGAGCCCCAGTTGCTTTTTCGCAGTGCTCTGGCACGGACACGGCAGCCTTTCTAATGAAGGAGGAGAGGGAGAAAAGGAAAGAGATTATAAAGATTTGAATTCGTAGCTCAGATCTATCACTTGCTAGGTGTATAATCTTAGATAAGCCAAGCGACCTGGCCAAGTTCAAACTCTACATGGTAATAGCTACCACTCGCCAAGCATTTATTATACGCCAGGGCATTGTGTGAAGGGCTTTACATCAGCCATCCTGCTTAAATCTCACAGCAATCCTATGGAGGGGGGGATGATTATGTTCATGATATAGATAAGGAAATGGAGCTCAGAGAGGTCACTTGAGGTACTTGAGGTCACACAGCTGGTGAGTGGCAGTGCCAGTGTTCAAACCCAGGTCTTTCGGACTCCATGCCCACCCCCGGAGTTGGTAGGGGGATTAAAAGATGTCATAGAGAGGACGGGACTTCTGCATGACAGACATTTGACAACCGGCTATACCTCAACCCATTTAGAACATCCCTGGCCCAGACATCAAAGGGATGTTATTCTCTCAAACTGGGTTCAAGAGATGCACAGGAGGAAAACAGGAGGAAGCAGCTGCTGCTTAGGGAGAAGTCTGCCAGCATCCGAACATCCAAACATCGGCTTTCAGCATCAGTAGCAGGCCTGGAACTTGTGCTTCCCTGGTGCTCTGCCTTGAAGAAAGAGCTAATGAGGATGGGCAGGGGTAGGCGCACAGCACACGTCTGATCCTGCCAACAACGTTTGCACTTGAAATGCTCGGGGCTGACGAAGAGAGCACTGTGGGGAAGAATCACCCACATCCACCGCAGAGCAGGGACCGATGCGGGGAAAGACAGACTGCACAGTGCTGGGGGCACGGGGGCCAGGGTGGGGACTGCAGTCGAGCTCTGCTCCCCAAAGAGCCAGGACAGGTGTAAACACGGCGTGATTAAGAGGGAGAGGGGAGGTGGTGCAATTCACTGTTGTCTGCACTTAACAAAGCACCTGCTGTAAGAGAGAACAGGGCTGCTTCAAAGGAAAAGCCGGGTTCGGACTGCGGGTCCCACGAGTCAGGTGCTTGCAATGTATAATGCATGACATCATCATCATGTTCAATTTTCACGAAAACGAAGCTCCGAAAGGAAGAAAGAATTGAGTTCATTGGAGGCTGCACCCAGTGAATGTGGACAGGACGTTGAAATGGGTGTGGGAGGCCAGGAAGATGGGGCAGCAAGCTAGAGGTTCTCTCTGCCTAGCCAGGGAGGGAGGACAAGAGCATCTTCGCAGGAACAGGGAAGGAAGGAGAATCGGCTGACTGCAGGCTGCGTGTCAGAGAGACATTCAGGAAATGGCTCCATTAATTTTGAAGGGCATGAGCTGATAAATGTTGATTGTACTGGCTTGTGTGTGTATTATGCAAATGAACCCAAAGGGGACAGATAATGCTTCAGGGTCACCGCCTGTCATAGTCTAGTACCTTGCATTTTGAAAAGGGTTAAGGATGGCTGACTTAGTCCTTAAAATACCTGAGTGGGAGTCAACGGTTTTAAACACCGTTATTTCAGATCTGACTCATTGCGGGCAACGTTAATTTCCTATTTACAGAAACCACTTTCCAGCACATGATAGATCCTATTTATTCAATTTACCACCTACATACCTGTCACATGTTCCTGATGTCCAGAGGCTTTGCAAATACTGGTCTTCCCCACACGTTTGAAAAGCTATCCTCTGAGAATGTTTGTCTCAATCGCATTAAATTAATAGATGGGCCATGAATTGTTAAAAAGACTTAAGAGTGCCGGAGGGAAAAAACCTGTATCAAAGTAGGTCAATCCGTCAGATGGCAATCTTTCCACGAGAGCTTCCCACACGAGCCCAACCCCCTCTCAGCCAAGGTCACCACCAAACAATCCATCACCCTCATTCACAAATACGTATTTAATGCTCTCGTGGTTCTATGGAGTTTTCAGAAAGTTGAGAGCTCAGGGACCTAGCCAGCTCTCAAGAGATAACATCAGAAGGTAGAAAATGGTTTAGAAAGATTTGCATCACTTTCCCATAGGAGACTGTGCAGCAGAAGAAATGCCTACAGGCAGAAAGTAAAAACACATTATACAGATTCCTTTCCACTCTCTTCAAGCTCTTCCTCCTTAATTTGGGCGACTATGGGCTATAGCTTTTCTTGTCTAGCCCATCCTTGTCAAAAACTTCACCAGAGCTACGTTGCACTTTGCACTAATGTGCCTCTTGGTGCTATCACAAAACGAGGCTTTTTTGACAAATGCACATTCATAGGATATGAGATAAATTGAAGACACGATTTACCCATCTGCCAAGGGCCGTGTGTCTTTTTAAGAAGACATTTACGGTGGCCTGCTATCCCCCCACCTTTTATTCCTCCTTTATTGTTGTTGTGATGTTATTTGTGCAATAAATAAAAATGATGGGAAAACTTAAAAAGAATCTGGGGTTTTTTAACCCAATTTTTTAGAAGATTTATTTATTCATTTGAGAGAGAGAGAGAGAGAGAACACACACGTAGGTGCACACAAGCAGGTTGGGGAGGGAGGGGCCGAGGGAGAGAACCTCAGCAGACTCCCTGCTGAGCGGGGAGCCCCACATGGGGTTTAATCCCACGACCCTGAGATCATGACCTGAGCTGAAACCAAGAGTCGGATGCTTCACCGACTGAGCCCCCCAGGCGCCCTTAACCCAATTTTTATAACAACACACCCAGAAAGAATGAAATCCCCATGAGCCTAGACAGGTTAACACTCCTGCCAAATTCGCAATCTCTCTCTCCAAACGTACTGCCGCAACAGCTTCTAAAATAAAATGAGTCTTCTGCTTCAAGGGCAGCACGTGACCCAACTGTGGACAAGGAGATAGGCCTGTTCCTAGGCACCTTGTATCCATCTCAAGTCCTTCCTCCCCTTCTGATGTATCTCTGTGGAGACAACACAGCAGATCTATGGGCACCTTTGGCAGAGGGCGGTAAGAGGCCCTCTGATGGTTGCAAAGAACTGAAGTTGCACGCTCTCAGACCACTGCAGAAATCAGAATGAACAACCCCAGCAGGGCACTGGTCCCTGCTTCTGCCAATTCTGTATATCATCAGACTGACCCTCCTTCCTGTTATGGGCATTCACTGGTTTGGGGCCCAGTCTCCAAGTACACTGCAACAATTCTCTTTCTTTGGAAATTTGCTCCTCCCCGGTCTCCTTCACTGTGGCTTGGTCTGGGAGGACTCCACCCTGAACTGGGGAAGCAGGGCTGTGAATCTGAACTACGTGGGCCTCAGCCGCCTGGCACATTGCATTCCTCTGGTAACAAATACTGGTCCTGCGAGGGGCACCTGAATCAAACAAGGCTGTCCTAGCCATCTAGACTCAATTCCAGGATCGCCATTAGAGCCACCGGGAAAGTTGATGATCCCTTCTTCCTGGACTTCAGTCTGGAAAGATCCTGGAGTAGCTGCAACCCTTCTATCACCGTGAGGGGGAGCCTACCGGAGAAAGGAACCTACTCAAAGGATGCTGAGCACAGAGATTCAGGAAGAAACCAGTTATACCATTTGAGCTTTTGGATTGGGCTATGCCTAAAGTAAGGTTTATCCCTGGACTTTCCAGTTGGTGTAAGCCAATAAATTCCCTTTTGTTTAAGCCTATTTGGAATGGGTTTCTCTCACTGGCAACTGAGAGTCCCATTGGTTTGCCACCGATTTGCAAATGTTACCACTCGTGCTCAAAAAATATCAATGGTTTCCTACTGTCTATAGAAAAGTTTCAGTTCCTTAGCCTAGCACTCAAGGATATCCACAAGATGGCCTTGACTTACTTCCCAACCTGTACTTCGCATTGCTTCCTTATATGAAACTCTCCTTCCGTCAAACTGGCACATTCTTTATCCCCTGAATATTCAAAGCCTGGAGCCACCTTTGAAACGTCTTGTTTTCCTCTCAGATATAACTCAAGTCTCAGCCACCCGAGGCCCCAGTGATCTCTTCTGCCTCTGAATTCTCATCACATTTATTGTTTTGAGGTTTTCTTTGATACTTGACGTCTTACTGCTCTTTCTTTCAACCATTATTTAATGGGCATCCATGCACGCTAGGCACCGTGCTGGGTGCTCAGGAGACGTGATGTCTGCTCCCCAAGACGCTTGCTGACTAGTGGGCAAATCAATGATCAAATATTGATGCAAAGAGTACTATATAATTACGATTAAGATAAACAGTACCCCCAGGGTAAAGGTCAGGGTTCCATAAGAATGTGTAATAAGGGAACCTATCCAACTACTTGGAGGCTCGGAAGGCGTCCCTGAAAAAGTGATCAATCATTGGTGCACAAGGAATAGCTTAGTGTGGCTGGAAGGAGGCAACTGGGTGGGAGTGGTAGGAGACGCAGTCAGAGAAGTCAGTGGGGACAAGGCATATGGACGGTTAGGGTGCTGGGAATGACTCAGAACCTTGACCTACCAGCAAAGGCATTGGAGGATTGTCAGCGGGGAAGTGGCCTGACCAGCTCTGCACTTGAAGAGGTCACTCTTGTTGGCACATGGAAAACGGATTAGAGGGGACGTTTGAGAGGCAGCTGTTATGGTGGTACAGGGGACAGATGATGGTGGCTTAAGTGTTGGTGGTATCAGCGGAGCTGGAGAGAATGACACTGGTCCAGTTACATTTTGAAGGCTAAAGCTGTACGACTTCGTGATTCGTTGGATGTGGGCAGAGAGATGTGAGGTACAGCGGGCTGCAAGGAAGATGGGGGACCCTGGAGGCAGAACAGGTTTGGAGGAAAAGGAGGCTTTTTTCAGGTAAGTTTAATTTGAAGTTGTTGCGGAGTAAGTGCATTTGTTAAGCAGTTCCGTGTTTGAAGTTTAAAAGAACAGTCTGGACTTCAGATATAAGCTTGGGAGTCTCTGGCATCTACCGGGTATTCAAAGCCAGGGAGGTGGACGAGCTCATCCAAAGAGACCGTAAAGCCAAATGATAACCTGGGCCATACTACCGAGCATCTCAACAGGTTCAGTTGTTGGGCTAGAGGCAACACAGATAGGAGATGGAGATCTCTAGCTTCCCAGACAGACTGAAACCTTTCAGGTACAGGAACCCAGCCTTGTCTATTTCTTTGAAGAGACAGTGCTCTGAACTTAATATATATTAAAGAAATAGCATAGATTACACCGAATAGTGGTGTTGGGCTGAGAATCACAATACGTGTATTCTAAAATGTTATGATTCCGGGTGAAAACCTCAATCCACACTCATAATTGAACTGTAGGTGACGGGCCTTCATTCATTCCACTAGTATTAAATAGAGCCTATAGACACAAACGCGGGATAGGGCCCGGAACAGGAAACATAAAGGGGAGGAGGGAAGGAAAAAAGGTGCTTCCCATCCTATTTCCTTATCTAAGTCTCACTACATGTCCATGAAGAACACTCCTGCCAAAGACAGCTTTTCATGTGACGGCTGGACAAACTGAGGTTCACGAACTTTTAGAAACACAGCCACTAAGCAGCAGGACCAGAATTCAAACTCAGATCTGCTGAGCTCCCAAACCTGGGCTTTTGCATCTACTGTACAGCGTCCCTGAATCCCTGCTCATTAGCACACAACGTACATGAGAGTCAACAATGCAAAGTGGTCTATGATTAAACATCGAGGTAAGAGCAACAGACTGTGAATGCTACCGTTTAAAGAAAAAGAAGATCAATATGATAGGGACCAATAGGATAGGACACAGTTCCCTGTGCCTTGAAATAACAGTAAGAGAGCTTGAGGGTCAAGAATATGTGTTTGCGGGACAGGGCAGCAAAACCCAAAGCCACAACACTAACAAGAAAAGCAAAATTAAGGCTCAGAAATTCTCTTCTTCTGTGCCTCACACAGCTCCTTTGAGAATATGTTCCCTGAGGCAGGGGAATGCCTGTGATGGTGGAGGGAGGACCAGGAGCAGGTAAAGCACTTAAATTATTTTTTATGACAAGTAAGGGGCTGGGGAAGCATGTAACTTTGGCTCTAAACAGCATTCCCTGAAGACACAATGCCAATCCGAGTAAAATAAAAGCACCGATGGCTTTAATACAATGAAAGAGGTTGTCTGTCTAATCTCCATTTAGTCCTAATTTAACTCGCCTTGTAGGAGATCCTCCAGCATGTTCTATCCCCTCAATAGTGGAAGCTTCTTTTTTTTTTTTTTAAAGATTTTATTTATTTATTCGACAGAGATAGAGACAGCCAGCGAGAAAGGGAACACAAGCAGGGGGGAGTGGGAGAGGATGAAGCAGGCTCCTAGAGGAGGAGCCCGAGGTGGGGCTCGATCCCATAACGCCGGGATCACGCCCTGAGCCGAAGGCAGACGCCTAACCGCTGTGCCACCCAGGCGCCCCAATAGTGGAAGCTTCTTGAGAGCAGGGACCATATCAGTCATTTTCTCATGTCTTGATGGCTTGGCACAAGGTCCTGTCCAACTTAGTCGTTGTACAAACATGTTTTAAACTACTAGAAAATAAATGTTACCTTATATATTCACAAATGGAGCCCCCAGGCTTGTGAATGAAAGGAGGCAGGAATGAGAATGGCAAGGGTGTTTTTCCTATCACTGGGTTTTTATCAACCAAAGGGCGAAGGAAGGAAAGCAGGAGCCAAGTGTTCCATTTCGACATCAACAATTTTCAACCTCCCAAACTAATTAGGAGATTGAAATCTACTCCGAACCTGCCAGAGAACTACTTAGAACAGTTACAAATCACCAATTCACTTTAATCCCTGTGAAGGAGCAGTCAAGATATACCGCAGAGCGAGGGCGATATCATCGTCATCTATCCGCACTGAGCCAATCCTATTCTCAACTCTTCCAGTGACTAATTGGATCCATTTGCAAGAAATCTGGCCAAGGAGAGTGGGGTGACCTGAGGCCAGGAAACAGCAAAGCTTGAGCTCTTTCTTAATAAAAACGACTACAAACGCAAATGCGAGTTCCTAAGAGCTCACATCTATAACATGCTTAAAAGCATGCCAAGTACTTTAGCCTTCGTTTTCTCATTTGACTTCCCCACGACAATCTTGTGAGTAAGCAGCACTTAGCACAGTGCCCGGTATTCTCTGAACGCACAGGGCCAGACAGGCGCGGAGCGTCCCATTACAGATGAGGACCCAGGCTCAGAGAAAAGAAAAAGGAAGCAAAGTTCTTCCCAGCGCTCCCAGGACAGCGCTCAGTCTGCCCATCTACAGAATGGGTACATGAGCCGCGCCGATTCTCTCTGAGGTCCGGGCCACGATGTCTGCGAGGTTTCACACACCATGCGCGACACCGAGGACCCTTCCAGGTTCCACATTTTTCAGAGCTGCCCGGGCTCCACCTCCGCCCCACCCGCCACGTCCTCATATCGGGGTAAAGCGGAAGGCGGGCCGGACCCTCCCACAGCAGGGCTCGCCCGCTACTCCGGGCCTGTACGGACTGCGCCTGCGCAGGAGACGCCACGGTTCCCGCCCGGATGGGAAACCCAAGCCTTGCACTTCTGTTCCGGGGCAAACTTTCCAGCCGCCTCTCTCTCTAACCCTGATGGACAAGAGCAAATTCCGTAGCAGATAGACTTTTAGGTTATTATTCCAAACGGGTAGTCAGAAAAAGGAAGTTAAAGTCTTAGCTAAATGGTAGCTCCTGGAGAAGCAGGTGAAGAGCCAGACTGCCTGGGTTCAAATACCGACATTATGAACTACTATGTAGGTGATGTTGGGCTTCAGTTTCCTCATCTGTAAATGTGAGTTAATCTGTAAATGTGTTTATCGATGTAAATCGCCTACACTGAAACTGTGTCTGGCACACAGTAAACATTATATAAGTGCGAAGTTTTATTATCCCAAATATTTTACTGGACAAACAGGTTATCAGTGCTACTCTTGAAATAGCGTTTTTGATATTAACATGTGATAACGAGATGTGATCTCCTCTCTCATAATTACCAAGAAGTCTTCTCTCCTTCACCTGAATATTCACCATCCCTCCTAATCTGCTGACTGCAGGCATTGTTTCAAAGGAAGGGGTCTTGGGTTGTGCTTGCATATAAAAGGAAGCCTACAGTTTTCATTATTAAGACACTGAAGTCAGCTGTCACTCAACATTTGGCTAGCGATGGCGCTCCTAATATTTCCTTCCTTTGCACAGATTTTTCAAAAAACAAAAAAGCCTTGACTTCTAAGTCTTTGGTCTTACTTTCCACAATACCTGTAGTAAATTGCAAAAATCCTCCCATCTCTGCATGCATTCCCCTTTGCAATATGTGTTTGAGAGATGGAGTCTATTTCTCTACCTCTTGAATCTGGCCTAGCCTTGGGACATGCTTAACAAAATGCAACAGAAGTCTCACTGTGGAAGTTCTGAGCTTAGACCTCAGAAACCGTGTCACTCCCACTCTCTTCCTTCACACTGCTAGGATGACCAATCATCCTGATTCTCCTGGGAGTTTCCTGTGATATGGGACTTTCATTGCTAAAACCAAGACAGTCCCAGGCAAAGCAGTCTGGCTGGTCATCCTACTGGCTGCCCTGAAGCAGCCATCATCCCTGTAAACGAGAAGTCCTGAGGAGAGAAGGCCCAGTCAACATCCAGCATCACCAGCATTTGGCTCTTCCAGCCCTACTCTATTCGCCAGATGATAGCAGCCATGTGAGTTAATTCAGAGGAGACCAGCAGAACCACCAGCTGAACTTATCCCACATTTATGCCCTACAGAATTGTGAGCAAATGCAATGTGATTGTTTAAAGCCACATAGTTTTGGTTTGTTATGTAGCAACAGCTAACTGATAGAATACTCTAACCCCTTAACTACAGGGCGTTAGCCAAGGCCCCACATGTCCCAGTAAGAATCATAGATGACTTAACCACTCCTTCTGCTGTCCATGGATGATCCCCATTCTACATAAGAAAGCTTTGTCCCACTTCCTTACTGAACCAACAGATAACGAATACACTAATTTCTGGGTTGTACTTTTTTGAAGGTTCTTCAGCATTAACTATTTCAGCACCTGAGCATGCATTTTTTTCCAACAAACATTTTTTGTGCATCTATGTCTGTGTCAGGCACAGTCCGTGGCCCTGAGGATACAGTCATGAGCAAGATAAAGTCCTTGCCCTCTGGTGGAAGAGACAGATGCCAAAACAATAATTCTGCAAATATAACATCAGGTAGTAAAAAATGCCACTAGGAAACAAAAAGCTTAGTATGAAAATAGAGAGCGATAGGTAAAGGAGAAGAACCTCCCATTTCAAAAGCATTAGAAATGAACTAATCACCAAGGAAGAGAAAGTGTAGCCATTGTCCAAAGTTGAGAGGTGATGCCAGGGAGCTGTTCTTTCAGCACCTCTCCCATTAGCTGAACTCCTCCCCTCACTGGGCATTTACTGTGGTGGGGATATTGCTCTGGCAGACAAAGGCAAATAAACCATGGACCCTTTCCCCCAGGGAATTATACCTGGAAACATCACAAAAATGCACCATACTACAGCACATTAATTTTGCTTGTGCCATGCCAGAGCAGGGAAGCTGATAGGTATCTCTTTCCTTCCCAATGCTCTTCCACTTCACCTGGTCACTTTCTTACCCTCCAGGATATCCGGATTTCTTTTAGTTTCTTAAATGTTTGTGTCCTTCCCGCCTTGGGACCTTTGCTCATCCCTCAGCCTAGAATGCTCCTCTCCTCCTCCTTCATCCACTTACTTTAGCTTTCACTGAGATGCCATTATTTTAAGGGAATCTTGCCACAGCCTGCTCAGACTGTCACTATTTATAGTCACTAACTATAAATAATAATGCTGTATGTATAACAAATAACCGCAACAACTTAGCAGCTTACATCAATGAGCATTTATCGAACTCACAAGGGTGCAGGTTAGCTATAGATCAGCTGACCTCGGTTGGAATTGACTGGGCAGCTCTGCTGATCTCAGCTGGGCTCTCTCACTCATTTTTTATAGCACATCCGTCTCTTTATTGACCAGCACACGTATATTTCTCTAGAAAGAAGTGACCCACCCTTGTCATGTCACATGTCTCCCCTCCTTTGCCCAATTACATATTTCCTGAAAGTCCCCCGGCATGAATTATGCTCATCACACCTCCCATGTCACTCAGAGCATGTGCTGTGGCTCCTTGAATGGCTTTTAAATTACTATGTGCTAGAAAAATGGATGGTATGATGCTGTGGACTTAGTAATCAGGAGATTTAGTTCATGAAATGGTTTTCTGAAAACTCAGTGCTGAGCATTGTTGGTAATTTTCCTCATATTCCTCACTGAGGCATGGGAGAAAATGGAGCTTTCCAAACATGAGTTTACTTAGCCTGTAATGAGGCTGCCCCAAAGGTTGTCCATGTACGGGAGTATTGGGGTTTGAGAAGCAACTGCAGTGATCCCACTATGGTTTGATGGGACTTCAAGGAACCATGTTCAGGAAGCTCAGTGGACTCTGATTCATTTCCTACAGGTTCCTGGGTAGCTTGAAGTATGTGAGGGTCTCTCACTCACTTTTAAGTCTCAGGGGTCAGTTAATCTAGACTCTGCTTAGCTAGAGTGGCTCCCCTGGGGAGGCTCTGCTCCACCTGCCTTCTCCTCATAGGAGGCATATTTTCAAGGTGAGGGAGGGGCACAAGAAGGCAAATGGGAACACACAAGACCTGTCATGCCTACCCTTGGAATTGGCTCACTGTCATCTCCATTTCATCTCACTGGCCAAAGAAAGTCACATGACCAAGCCAAAAGTCAACAGGATGTGTTATGGGAGAAACTTCCAAAGTCACATGACAAGGTTGAAACTATAAGGAGAGGCAAAGAACTGGGCAGTGGTGCAATCTGCCATAATCAGATTCCCTTTCACGTCCTTTCCAGGCACCCTCAACTTCTTTATGGGGCTCGACACACTTAAAATCACGTTACAATGGATGTATTTATTTGTTTGATGTTTTACCCTCCCAGCACAATAAACACCACAAGGGCAAAGAACACAACAGGATTGTTCATTTCTGGATCTAACACAGTGCCTAGCACAGTGCTCGGCACACAGTAGGTACTCAGTAAGTATTTGTTGATTGGATGAGTATGAGTGGCAGAAACAATAGTGGGAAGTGTTCACAGGAGGGAGAAATAATTTCTAAATGAGTTGAGCCAAGCAAGCTTCTTGAACGAAGGGGTTGTGAGTTAAGAATTAAGTGCATTTCTCTCTGGCTCAACTCCACTCCCTCTGACTGGTTCTAAAACAGTGATTGGACTTCACATGTATTCATTTCAAATGTATTCATTCCAAACAGCAGAGGGTTTGCTATTTCCCCACCCCCTCCCTTCGTGCATGGTGGTGAGGTCTTTGGGAGGGTCCAGAGGCATAGCTGAGAATGCCTGGGACTGGACCCACAAAGCTCTAACTTCTGGCACTAGGCTTCCCATTCACACACTCTCCATTTGCCCCTTCACCTTTGGCATCCCAATCTTGGAATCAATCCTTGCTCCTCGTAGTGAGAAAACTGATTTTGTTAAAATCTCTGTATCAAAAATCCTCTAATGCTCCTCATAATATCTGAAGCTCAGATACAGCTGACAGCAACCTCAGAATGGCACATCTGCCTCCTGAGTCAGCCCCATTTCTCGACCTGTGCTTTGCCTGCCACCACCTAAGCTCTAGCAGAACTGTATTACCTTTGATTTCTAGAAAACACCAAGCCAAATTCCTGCCTGGGACTTAATTCATGCAATCTCTCCTCTGCCTGGAATGTCCTGTCCTACTCTCTCCCACAACCCTCCTGCCTCCTCCACACCCCCAACCTGGCACACCCCTCTCTGCCTTCCATTTATTACATCCTCTGAAAAGTCTTGCCTGACATGTCTGTAAAACCGATCTCGCCCTGTTTCATTCCCGCCTTTCAGACTTCTCTTACTGCACATGAAATACTGTTTGAGGGTGTTTATATGACACAGTGGTTAAGAGCATGGATTACAAGTCCCTACTATGCCACTTGCTTGTAGGAGATGATAGCCCCTCCTTTATAACGTGTGAATTGAATAAGTTAAAAGCACTCAGAATAGGGGTGCCTGGGTGGCTCAGTCAGTTAAGCATCTGCCTTCGGCTCAGGTCATGATCTCGGGGTCCTGGGATGGAGCTCTGCTCAGCAGGGAATTTGCTTCTCCCTCTGCTCCTCCCCCCACTCATGCGCTCTCTCAAATAAATAAATAAAATCTTTTTAAAAAATCAATCAGGATATTGTTGGCAGAGAGATGAGTGATCACTCAGTGTTAGCCATTGTTTTCTTTTCTCTTCTCAACATGCTTCCTCTCTTGCCTTGGCTGCTAGGAAGCTCTGAGAAAGTGATAGTGATAGTCAAAACATCTCTGATCACCTCATTTGGAGAGCTTTTTGTCCAGTTATGGGGGACAGGCATTAAATCAATAATTGCATAACTAAGCATTCAGCTCCAGCATTGCTGGGCACTGTGAATGGAGAGTGTAGGTGCTATGCAAGCATACAACTTGGAGAAAGTAAACTGTTTGAGGGGTAGTGTGACAGGCAGAATGATGACCCCCCCAAAAGAGGTCTATCACTTAATCCCCAGAACCTGTGAATATGGCACCTTACATGGAAAAGAAACTTTGCAGATGTGATTAAAGGAAGGATTTTGAGACAGGCGATGATTCTGGATTAGCCAGGTGGGCCTAATGGAATCACAAGAGTCCCCATAAGCGAAGGAGGGAGGCAGGAGTGAGACGGCATGAGGAAGACCTGACTGCATTGCTGGATTTGAAGATGGAAGAAGAGGCCATGGGTTGAGGCACATGGGTGGCCTCTAGAATCTGGAGAAGACAAAGAAATGGGTTCTCCCCTGGAACTTCTAGAAGGAACAGCACCACCGCGGTTTTAGCCTGGTGAGGTCTGTTTTGGAGTTCTGACCTCCAACAGTGTCAGATAATAAATTTGTGTTGTGCTAAGCCACCAAGTTTGTGGTCATTTGTTATAACGGTCATAAGAAACTAATAGAAGTGGTCAGCTTAGCCCATTTTGGAAGAAAGGGAAGAAGGGAGAGAGGAAGGGAGGAAGGGATGGAAGAGTTTAAGCCAAGGGAGGTGGAACCAGTTAAAGGAGATGGTCTCTAGGGTCTGCTGCAACCTACCAGCCTCTAATGTTGTTTGTGGGATGGAAAGCCTTGGGGGGGGTCAATACTTACTAAGGGGGCATCCATCCCCCATGCTATCGCTTGTACTGCTTTATTGCAAGTCACCTTTAGCCTTCATTTTAAAGCACTCAAAATCAAACATACCGCTGGCCTCAGAGCTCTTGCAAACATATGGAATGGAGATCCCCATGGACATATTGAGAACATTTTAAATGTAAATTAATATTTTCCTATGAGCCTGGCTGTAGTACAGTAATCTTCTGTTCTGCAAAGCAGACTATGGAGGAGGCTGTGATTGGTTTGGTGGGAATGCACAGGCATCTCTGTATATACAGGTGGCCTGTCGATGTCCTGCCCTGCCTGGTGGTGGTTAAAACAGGACGGAGCCAGGTTGAACTTTGTGGCTGGGCAGGCCAGCAAAGGAGGGGGGAAAGCCCAACTGCAGAGATGGCCACTGTGTGACAGAATGTCCTGGAAAATGGCCCACCCAAATGAGGCTTGTTTAATCTCATTTTAAAACTTTCTGCCCAATGCAAACAAACATGTCCCCCAAATTCCCACATCAGCAAAAGTTGCCCCCTGGATGAAAACTGCTCATGGCTTGTTGTTTGCCCTTTCTTCTGCCAGGACTGAGATTCTTCTGTCTCTTTCCAGAATCAGCTTTCAAATTTCCTCCTCAGAGAGGCTGTCCCTGACCCGTCTGAATTGGCCCACTCATTCTGTCATATACCGAATTTGTCATGGTTGGAATAATTCTGTTTATTGATTGGTTTGTGGTCTATCTCTTTCTTATTCCCTCTCTCCACCCAACTATAATGTCCTCCCTTGAAAGCAGGGACCTCGTCCCTCTTGAATGCTGCTGGGTCCCCTCTGCTTCCCCCCCCCCATTCTTACTCCTACCCAGTGATCCCATTACCGTTTCTCAACCACCAAGTTACAGGCTGAACTGTGTCCCCACAAAAACTCATATGTTGAAGTCCTAGTCCCACCTGTGTTGGGAGAGAGGGTCTTCAAGAGGTAAATGAATGGAAGTGAGGTCATTCAGGTGGGTCCTAATCCGGTGTGACTGGTGTCCTTATGAGGAGAGGGGGTTTGGATGCAGACACGGACAGAGGGAAGACCATGAGAGGACACAGAGAGAAGAAGGCCAACCAGCAGCCAAGAAGAGAGGCTGGAATAGATAGATCCCTCCCTCGCGTCCTCAGAAGGGTCCTACCAACACCCTGATCTCAAACGCTGGAAGTTTGAGTCTGGAACTCTAGAACTGTGAGAAAACAGATTGCTATTGTCTACACCGCCCAGTCTGGGGTACTTTGTTGGTAGCCCTGGCAAACTCATCCACACCATCACGAGGAGAACCAGGGGCTTGTGAGAAACCCCTGGAGGGAGTGTCTATTAGAGTTCCTCCTCATCAATTAAGATACTAGCAGCAAGGGCACAGCATACTCAAATTGGGTAATTTGGGGTGAGTTTAATGAAAGTACCATTCATGGAGAGGTGGGCAGAGCATGGGGCAGCAGGAGGGAGAGTGCAGGATGCTGGGGCTAGTGACAGTGGGGAGCCATTTCTATCCCTGGGCTGCAGGCTGCTGGGGACAGGGCAGGGAGCTGTCAGCAGGAACAGGAATACAGAAAACATTCTGTGGAAGCAGAGCTGCCTGAATAAAAGCTGTGGGTGAAGCTGCAGGGAGGGGGCCAAGGAAATAAATACCCCTGCCTTACTCTCTTCTGTCCCTTGCCAGTCAAGGCTCAAAAATGGCAGCAGTCATGGATGTGGTCCCTGGGGTCTGGCCTTCTGGGGCAGAGAGCAGGTGGAGAGCAGGTCTGGAGGGCCAAATGGAAAGTTCCAGCACAATACCTCCTTCTCTCATGTCATCTAAGGATTTCTCTTCTTGCTAACTCCTGCAGAGAAATGAACCAAACCCACCTTCATCTTCAGCTCCTGCAGTCTCGGAAGGCCATTTCTAAACAATGCTTTCAGTACACAATTTCATCACAGACCCCCTGCCCCCAAATGAGTCCATGCATTGAGTTTTACTTCTGCTTTCTTGAGAATATGTTCTGAGAAGAGTAGCACGGTCTCAGCTCCTGCCTCCCACAGACTTGAGCCCCTAAGCTTTATTCTGTAGGCTTTTTGGTCACTCCAATGAGAAGATTATCCTCTCCAGTCTTTCTTAGGCACAAATCATCTTCTGCAAGTTTGGTATGAATAAGATACTTCAAAAATGCTCATTCATCAATGCCCGGGAAGATTTCAAAAGAAGGAATGGGTGGTTAACATTTACTGAATACCTATTAAGTGTCCGGCAGTTAACCAGCTTAATCCTGACAAGAATTATGAGGTCAGAGTATTATTTCAGCTTTCAGAGGAAATGAGGCTCAGAGAAGGAAGCTGACCAAGGTCACATAGCCAGCAAGTTAGCAGAACTAACCGACCAGAACCCGGGGTGCCTCACTCCAGCGTTTGCGTCCTCCTCACTCCACCAGATGCTTTCCAAAGAAAAAAACTGGCTGGGAAAAAAAAAAAAAGCTAACAGGTGAAATAAGAAACTCAGAGTAGCAATAATGCCAAATGCATATTGAATATTTACCATGTGCCTGGGCACTGTGATTTATGTGAATTATTGCATGAAATCCTCAAAACCACCCCAACAAGCTCAGTGCTCTTGTTATTTCCTTTTTGAAGATGGACCTTGAGTCTTTGAGGGGTTAAATGACTTGTTCTGAGTAAGTCCTGTGCTCACAATCCAAACCCCAGGCGGCCTGACTCTGGAGGCCAAGATCTTCATGAGAATTACGATTTCAAAGAATCAATTAAGATGAGCAAGAATTTAGGAGAGGGGCGGAGAAGGGAGACCCTCCCACCCCACCTCCCCACACTCCATGTGTGGACACCCCAACTGGCACAGTTGACCCTCCAGTGCGGGGTAATGTCGCTGCCTTGCACTGAGTTAAGAGCGGGAGGAGCGAGCACAGCAAGAACTGCTGAGGGAAACTTCCAGAAAGAACCTGCTTCCTCAATGTTCACAAAGACTAGAAGAGACTAACTAACTCGGGTTTCTCATCCCCAGCACTACTGACATTGTGGGTGGGATAATTCTTTGTTGTGGGAGGATGTCCCGTGCAGAACAGAATGTTGGGCACCATCCCTGGGCTCTTGCCGTGGTAGCCCTCTTGCCCAGTGTAACAACCAAAAATGTCTCCAGCCTTTTCAGATGCCACCTGGGGAGGAAAGTCAGCCCTCCTTCATTGGAGAACCACTGCACTAGCTTGGAGTGAAGGCAAAGAGTAGGACAGAGACTCAAGTAGAAACTCTTCATGTGGAATACCCAGAAGTAAAAACCTCGAAACGGAAGGGCTGGCCTCCAGAAACAAGGCAGAGCCCAGGGCAAGGAAAGGCACCAAGAAGACCTCATGTTTTGATGGAAGGGCTGCGGTGACAGGCAGGCATGTCACTTATTACTATGCAACAGTGGACAAATTGCTTTGCCTTGCAGACTTCTGGTCTCCCAGGCTCTGAAAGGCACATAAAAATACCCACCGCACAGGGTTGTTTCAGGGATCAGATGATGCATCTAGTGTTCCTCATGTGATCGGCGTTTGTGAAGTTAGTTTCCCTTTTCTCTCGTTTCTAAGACCAGCAAAGCCAAGTTCTGCAGCTGGGCCATGTGACTGCTATCCAACTTCCTGCATACATCTCACTCTGATGAAGTCCTTTTTTGCCCTCCAAACAGCTGGCCAAGAATGACTCACCACCACAGGAGAGCCATATTCCAGAGAACGAAGAGGGAGGGGCATTGCATGCAGAAAAAAACCAGCCTGTGCACAGAGGGAAGGGCATAGAGGAATTACGAACTATGGACTATGTGGGAATGGCAAGTTGTCTGGGGGGGCTCTAAAGTCTGCAGAGTACAATCATGCCAGCAGCTGAGGCTGAAAGAGATGGGAACCAGACTTTGAATGCCAGGCTCTTACAGTTTGTCTGCCAAACTCCTATTCATCCTTCAAAACCCATCCCAAGGAATGAAAAATAGAGCTAGTCCTATGTGGGTCTGAGGCATTCAGGATGGAATAATCCCAAGAGTTGGGGCTAACGGAGTTTGAGACCAGCTTCTTAAAGGCTAGGCCCTCACTCTATTTGCATGGTAAACTTTCGTCCCATTGTCATCTATTTCAGATGTCGAAAATGTCATCCTCTTTGCGACACCAACCCAGCTCCCCCAGGTAATGTGCATATTCTCACCTTACTTTTCTGTGCTCCCACCACTCTTCTAACAATATATTCATTGTACCATAAAAGGTTGTTTTTGTGTCGGGCTCGCCTACCAGGGAGTATGCCCCATGGTGGGAAGGGACCATATGCCATACATCTTCACATTCCACACGCCCAGCACAGAGCCTATGGGACAGATATTGTTAGTGGTCTACACAATATCCATCCCTCCCATCTTCCTTTCTAACAGAATCCCAACCGGACAGTGTGTTTAATCAAAAATATTCACCTCCCCAGGAACCCCTGAAACTCAGGTGCCATGTGACCTGGCTTGGACCAGTGAGATGCAAGCTGAATTCTATAGGGTGGGCTCCTAGAAAAGCCATTGCTTTCCTGATTAAGGGTCAGACCCATCTGGCTCTTTGCCTTTGGCCCCTCATAACCACACACTCTCACCCCATCTTCCTGCCTGTAACCTTGAACTCCACATGTCAAGGTAGAGTGGCCATTGTGTGACTGTGAGGATGAAAAATCACAGTAGGGATGAATGAGCAGGCATCTGGAAGGATCCTGAGTCCTTAAGGACTTCCTCAAGCAGCTGTGAGCTCTTGGGATTTTCCTCTTCTGGACTGGCTGTCGATACAAAAATCAAACCCAGTATGATTAATCTACTGGATGGGCTTCTGGCATATGCAGCTTCATGCAATGATAAATGCTATAACTGGGTGCATAAGCAATGCTTAGTGAGTTGTGATGATGCAATTAAACGGCCACATCTCCACCTGCTCAGCCTCCCCTGGACCAATAAGGGATGCACAACTGTGATGGAATCCTTAAGATTTTTCTTATTGGGTTAAAAATTCTCAGAAGTTCCCAGTATCCTTAATATGGCAAGGTGCCCAGGGCTTTCTCCATCTGGGGCACCACCTTTCTTAAAAGAGGCTAATTTGGGAGACCATTCCCAGCTAGTTGTTGTAAACTTTGAGGCAATTGTCAGACTGTGGCATGAGTATAAGTATTTATTGGCTTTGGGATCATTCAGGTCATCCACCTTTTCTTTCTTTCAACACTTATCAAGCAGCTGGTCTGCCAGGAGGTAGGCACTAGACTGAGAACTGGGGATATGGGAGGGGATAGTTTGAGCAAAAACAGCCCCCCTCAAGGAGCTTACAGTCTAGTGCGAGAGACAAAGCCTGCCTGAACAACAGCACCGATGAATACTTAATTATAAAGTGAGATAGGTAACTCATAGAGAATGCTGGAGCATACTACAAGGATCTGTTCTGGCCTGTCTTGGTTTTCGGGAAGGCTTCTTGGAGGAGGTGGCATTTAGGCTAACATTGGCAGGTGACCCGTGTTTAAATCTCCCTTTGTCACTTACTAGCTAATGTACCCTGGGAAAATTATTTAACTCTTCTGGTCTCTGTTCCTACAAGTGGAATGTAGAATTCATAATATTTTCCACTTATATTTGCAAGGCTTCAGTGAAATAATGTTCACGGTATCTGGCTCATAGGAAGCACTTGCTAGGCTGCTGTTCTTAGGATTTTGTTTTGGTCTGAGCTCCCAGGGCTGTCGCTACCTGAGGTCAGTGTGCTAAGCACCAGTGCTCAGGATGGGGCAGACGCTGGCAATCCCCACCAGTTCAAGCCTGCGAGAGCTCTGCTCAGGAAATCATGTGCTAGGCGAGAAAGAGAGCAAAGGCTCAGGACAAGGTAAAGGGTAATTAAGTCCCCAGGGCTGACCCCAGCAAGGTCTCTGTCTCCGACATCCTCCGCCTCTGTCCCTCCATGATGTTTCCGGTTACCTCCAGGCTTGGCTGATGCCATCCTGATGGGGGTGAAGGGTAGTGGAGACCACCCTAGTGATACCCTGGGGAGATCCAGAGATGCTGGCTTGAGGGGCCTCCGAGAGGAGGATCAGCTCCTCCGACTGGCATTACTTCCTCTGTACTCCCACCTGGATGGTTGTGGGGCAGAGAAACTCAGGGAAGCTTACTTCCCTTCTCTGAGCCTCAACTCCTCATCTGCAAATAGGTTATTGGATGAAATTTGTGCTTTTCAAACTATGCTGCGTGTTAGAATCATCTGGGAGAAATTTGAAAAAAAAAAAAAACAAACCCAGAACCCAGCTGCACCCCAAACCAATTCAGAACCTCTAGGTAGGACCCAGGCATCAGCATTTTTCAGACTCCCCAGGTGATTCTCATGTGCAGGTGGGGTTGAGACCCAGGCCTAAGGGTCCTTCCAGCTCTGAGGTCCGATGCTACTTACTCCAGCTGTGTGACCTCAGAGACTGGATTGAAAGTCTCCGTGCCTCATGTCCTCAGCAGTAGAGAAAGGGCAGTAAGAGCATACTCCTCATTCAGGTGTCATGAGGATTCAAAGGATTCATTTCTATGAAGTGCTGATAATGGTGATGGGCACCACAGAAAGCTTCCAACAGTGGGAGCTGGGGCTGTTCTTGTTCTTATTGTGACGATGAAGAAGGAGGAGAAAGAAGAAGAGGAAGGGACTTTGTATCAGCCCCCTACCTCTGTCCCTTCTCCCCACTGTGCCCACGACTCTCACAGCAATGAAAGGAGGACCCATTCAGCCCTCACATCCTGAGCCCAGGAGGGGGGGGCATGGCCTTTGAGAGTTCCCCGTTGGTAGAAGAAAGGACAGATGAGCACAGCCAGTCACCGGGGGCCCGGTGTTGCACTGCCCAGCATCTTTGGAGAACTGCTGGAAGGAATCTTAGACATTACCTAGTCCTAACTTATTTAATCAGTGAAGACTGGGGAACAGAGAGGTTAAGTAATTCATCCAAGGTCACACAGCCTTGCGTCTAGCCAGGCCTCAAATCTAGGGTTTTGTCTTTTCTTTTTTCTTTTCTTTTCTTTTTTCTTTTCTTTTTTCTTTCTTCCTTTTTTTTTTTATTAACTTCAGTCTAGAAGTCATTAAAAAGAAAATAACACTCTGCAGCCTCCTCTCAGAGGACAAAATCCATCAGCATTAATCAGTCTTTTTGCTTTGGCAGGGATGCCTTATCTCTTCCTTCTAAGCAGACACTGTGCCTACAGCTGAAAGAGCAATCGTGATAATTAATAATAATATTTTGCACTTGGAATTTTCCCCTGGCAGCAGCTGCTCTGAAAGCATCCACTCATTCAGCCACACGGTATCAGCCAATCAATCAGTCCCCAGGAGCCCGTGGCATCTGCTGCCAGCCTCTTGGCCTGTGCTGGGTGCTTGGAAGGACCCAGCAGCATGAGAAACAGTTCCAGAGCTCGAAATGCTGGGGGAGGAAATATAAGCCCCAACAAGAGGCTGTCACTGGCAGAGGCACCAGGCCTTTGTAACATCAGTTTCTGTGCATGGTAATGAGAGTCAGATACCGTTATAGGAGCTTCTGTTGGATTTACCATGCCCGGAACTGTGCCTGAAGTTCATTGGCCAAAGGTAACTAGCATTCATTCAAGAATAATGCCAGATAGCACCCACTACACCGAGATGCTTAAATGAGTGAAAGCGTGTGAAGCTCTTAGAGCAAGACCACAAGTGTGAAAGCACCCCATAAATGCTAGCCATTATTGGTGCTGCTCTCTGTATCAGGAAGCGTCCCGCTCAGCAAACAGATGGAATGCTCACAAGGTTTACCAGGAAGAGAAGGTAATCAAGAGGCTGTTTATGAGGCATGGTCAGGGTTAAGGGACGCTATAAAGGATGGTGAAGCACCCAAGGGACCAGCAATAGCAGAAAGCTCTTACTATTCCAGATCTTGAGGGACAAGAGAAGGGGTCATGGAAGAGGGAGCTCTGACACAGAGGAGCTGTGGAACAGAGAAAAGCAGCCACTATGAGACCCACCACAACCAGGCAGGAGGGAGCAGGGAGAATAGAGGCCCCATTTCTCTTTCTTCTTGCCTTCCAATCACCTCTTGGTACCTCCACCTGGAAGCTAGAGGCTAAGGGCAGCTGACTCATGGGTGTGGAGTGGCCAGCCTCTGGGGACACAGAGCAGGTCAGAGAAGAGCAGAGAAGAACCCAGCAAGAGGCAGTAGAAGTGGGGAGGGGACAAACTGAGATTGACCAAAGGTAAACCCAACCAAAAATTCAATATGGCGATGATGGTTTGGCATGACAATACTTTCATGCCGTGAGCCCTAAATCTTTGTTCTGGAATTCTGGCAAGGCCCTTGAGCCAAAAACGTTAAAGTTTTGAAAATGTAGGTCTTTTGAAATGGAAGTAGTGTGAAACTGTGGGAAAATTTACCCCCAAACTTGGGTTTGGGAGTAGCCAAGCAAGGATCCTCATAAAGCTCCCCTCACATTTATGTGCGCCTCTCTTGTGGACGTGATCCCTCTTCCATGGGAAGGTGGGCCTTCAGGCTGAGCCTCCTTCCCCCTTGCTGAGAACTATGGAGAACTGTTTTGGATTTTGGAACCAGACAACCTATCTTTGGCTCTCAGCTGTCCACCCTCAGTGGCCATGTGTGTTTTGCCTGATCACTCAGCCCCATCTGAAAATGGGGATAATGACTCTTCCCTCCTCATAGGGGTATTCTGAGAAATAAATGACATAATACACATAAAGCACTCAGCATAATGTCTGGCACGTAATAGGTGTTCAATAAATATTGGCTCTTATTACAACCCACTGACTGCTAGCTCTTTGAGGTCAGAGGTCAGGACTGTTCAACTCTGAACCTCAGCATCAAGAATGAGGCCTCAAGTATACCTAGTAATAATCATTGTGTAAGACAGGACACTATTCCTATTTTCCCCAGTAAGAAACTTGAGACTCACAGAAGTTACTTGGGTTGCTCAGGGCCACAGAGTTATTAAGAACCAGAACCAGGATTAAACCCAGGTGACCTGACTCCAAAGCTGTATTTCTACACCAGTCATTCTCAAATTTTAGCAAGCATCAGGGTCACTTCGGGCTAGTTGAGACTTCCCCCAAGTTTCTGACTCAGCAGATCTGGGATGGGGCCCAAGAATTTGTATTTGTAACAAGTTTCCGGGTGACGTGGATGCTGCTGGTCCATGGGCCCTTCTTTGAGAACCATTGGTCTCTGCTCTCGGCCTCCCAGTCAGTGTTCTTCTCCACTGTGAACACTCCTCTGATTTATTCAACCTCCTGTGAACAGTCTGCACAATCCAGTTCCAACCTGAACCCATGACCCTATCTCACTTTCCAGATGGGATCCTAGAATGTTTGTCTGAGTTTGCTCAAAGGACTGGCAGCTCCAAGTGGGTGGGGACTTTGTCCCTAGTTGTCTCCTACTCCCACTTACAATCTTTCCCTCCTTTTTCCACCCTCAGCCCTTGGGGCAGCCTTGGTATCTATTCTACCACGCCTGTCTGTGCTCACACAAAAGCACACATGTAGGTTTTTCCCTTTTTTTAAACAAAAATAAATTCATATTATATAATCAGTTCCCTCTGTCTCTCTCTCTCTCTCTCTCTCTCTCTCTCTCCTTTCTTTCAATTTTACCCTCCTGGAAGAGCTCTTCTTCCCCACTCCAGATGAATCCTCCAGAAGCAACGCTCTCTAGATGCCACTCACCACTCTCCTTTCACAGGCCTGCCCCACTGAGTCACCTGGCTCATTGGTGGGTCTGGGATAAGGAACTGGGAGACAGTAGCCCAGAGACTTCCTCCCCACTCTCTCCATGGAGAGCCAGGTTCTGCTTGGTTCTCACAGTCCCTGCCACGGCCCAAAGCTGCCTACACCCCGGGAAGGGGGGGGGCAAGTCTGCCTATTCTGGGGTAACAAGGCAGCCCACTCTCCCGCACGTAGAGCCATGTTCTCCAATAGCAGGTTTATCTTTGGTAGAGGCAATGTTTTGGGGCTCCATCTGCCTTTCTCTCGTTCTTATTTCTCGTGGGTTCAGAACGTGGGTGGGGAAACAAGGGTATTGTTTATTCCCTCCTCTTGATGTGCAGCACTTGCAATATATCTTGGACCCGAAGACCCGGCTCATTTTAACAGCTGATTCTGTTAGGATGCTTCTGGTTGCAAACAACAGACGGTGTAACTAAAAGTAGCTCGAACAATAAGGGGGCCGTTATCTCATATGGTAAGAATTCTGTAGACAGATCTCTTTGCCAACCTCCTGATCTCAGGTTCGTTCCCTTCCTCAAACTGCAGCCCAGCTCTCGGTCACTTTTCCCATCATTACGCATTCTGTAATGGCAGGAGGGATGGGAGAAGTTAGGCAATTGGGTTTCAGCGTCTGTTGTGCGACCTCCTGTCTCTGGGTTCTTGGGTAAGTGACCCAACTCTTTGACCCTCTGTCTCATCCTCTGTGAAATGAGGATGACATGATCTTCCTTCTAAGAGTGCAGGAGGGATGGAATTAAAGCAGGGAGAGCGCCTTGCCCAGTAAGACTCAATGCCTGGTCATTCCTGCCCCAATTTCTCCCTTACGACCTTCTCAGGGGAGAGAAAGACCTTAATCAGAGCTTAGAAATACTTCGAGTTATGCCTTAACTTAATTTTATGTGTACATATTTGCATGTGCTTTCAACCAGGTCCCAGGCAGTGGGGAAGAGACAGCCCTTTGAACCAGCTGACCATCCTCTTACCTGTTTCACCTTGGGACAGGGGATCTTCTTGGGTCTAAAAGCCCAATTCCTAGGCACAAAAAGCATTTTTCTTCCTCGAGGCCATCTGTCAACACACACAGAGCAGATACGCTGTCTCCTTCACTAGGGCTGCTGGAACAAAGTATCACAGGCTGAGCAATTTAAACAATGGAAATGTATTGTCTCACAGCTCCGGGGAGATAAGTCCAAGATCAAGCTGTCCTCAGAGCCACACTCCTTAGAGGGCCTTAGGAAGGATCTGTTGCAGGCCCTCCTCCCAGCATCTGGTGGCTCCACGGCTGGTGGAGGTATGACTCCCCCTCTTCACATGGCGTTCTCCCTGTGCATGGCATTGTGCTTAAAGCTCCCCCTTTTCTAAGGACACCATATCATATGGGAGTAGAGCTGCACTGTACACCAGCACGATCTCATCTTAACCACTTATATCAGAAATGACCCCATTTCCAACTAAAGTCCAATTCTGAGAAGCTAGGGGTTACGATGTCAACATATGAATTGGGGAAGGGGGCACAGTTCAATCCATACCCCCCCATGCTTCAACAACAGTATCCCCCAAACACATCCCACCCTTTTCTTTCTCTCTGTTTTTGCTCATGACCTGAAGCACCCCTTCTCTTCAATCTCTTCCAAATCCTACCCATCCTTGAAGGCCCTACTCAGACCACCTCTTCCATGCAGCCTCCCTTCAACCCTCTAGTCAGAAATAGTCCCCCCCTTTCTCTGTCCTCTCATACATTCTCACAACGGTGCTTTTCAAAGTCACCCCCACACTTGATTTAGCTGGGAGTTCAGATCCCAGATCGGTCAGTGTGGTCGGGACAAGAAGCATCTTCATCCCCCAGCAGCCTGTTAGAAGTGCAGAATCTCGGGCCCCACTCCAGACCAGAATAATCTGGAATTGTACAAGATCATCAGCTGTTTTATATGTACACTAAAGTGTGAGAAGCTCTGTTCTAGCACCAGGAACTTATCTGAGCCTCAGTTCCCTCATCTGTAAGATGGGGATATAGGAGTACGAGTCTCTAGGATTGTGGGGGGATGACTGAGAAAATGTGTGTATGGTGCTCAACACAGCGCCTACAGCAGGATAATGATGGTCACAATCTTTGTTAATATTAGCATAAGCTCTTAAAGAGCAAAAATCAAGATTCAAGAAAGTAATGCCCACAAAGCTTTTAGAATAAACAGGCTAAGCACTCAGTAAGTGACAGCTATTGCCGAACATCTTTATGACGCACCCCTGCTTTTCCTGCTCGCCCACCTTGGGCCAGTGCCCTGTTCAAACATTGCTCATGTGTTCATTGACAGGAGTGCAATGGCCGAGTTCACAGGCCCATATGGAGAGGGATCCCTGGGTCTCATCAGGACTAATTGCATTCATTCGGCAAGCTAAGGCCCTCCACCCAGGCTGCTGTCACTGAGCCAGCTGCCCCTTGCCCCAGTTCCACTGTCATCCGAGAGCCCTGGACACACAGACACAGTGATTTCCTGTCTTCCTTCACCTCCAGCAGGATCCATAGCAGGGGGTGGGGGGGCGGGGAGGGAGGGGAGAGAGAGGCCAGAGCGAGCAAGAGGGATAGAGAGAGGAAGAGAAGGACCCGGAATTGTCACTGAGGGTCAAGTGAGGTTGTAGAATGTGATTTTGGGACATGACACACTGCGTTCCTGCCAGGAAGGGAAGGGACAGGACCTACCATATGCTGGGAACCCGCTGGCCCCTTTCGCATCCCTCATCTTATTGATGAGGCATAAGAGTCGTAATTTTTATTCCCATTTTGTAGATGAGGAGACGGAGGCACATAAAGATTAAGGAACTTAGATGAGGTCATCAGGCTGGTTCGTGGCTGAGTTGAGGGTCTAAGACGGGTGTCTCTGATTCTAGCCCCCCTGCCCCCAGATGGATGGGGGTGAGCAGGGAAGGGAAGACTCACAATACTGATCCTGCTTCCCAGTTTTGTTCACAGCAGAACAAAGCCTAGCACAGAGAGGAGGGTGGGCTTGAGCTGAGAGAAACCGTGGAGAGGGTGTCACCCACCCTTCTAACAGCCCCTCCCCCCACAGATGGATGAACTGAGGCCTTGTATTTGCAGAGGAAGGAAGCGCATGCTTATAGATCCCTGTCCTGTGCGCCCTCCCGGGGTGCCTCATTTCGTCCCTTCAGCCACTGCAGGACCTCACCAGGCCGTTCTGCTCCCTATCAGCTGCCATACAAGTCTTTCTGGGAATTAAGTGGGGTACAGATTTTCCGAAACTGCCTATTGCCCCCATTTTACAGATAAGAAAGCTGAGGCTGAGAGCCAGAGGAGACTTACCAATGCCTCAGAGCCAGGGAATGGCAGAACCAGGATTTGAACCCATCCCGCACCGATCCCAAAGCCCATTTTTCCCATCCATGCCCCATTTGAGAGAGGAAATCAGCTCAGAGGCACAAGGAGAGCAGATGGAGGCTACCCTCCTCTGTGTCTGAAGCCACAGCATGGCTTGTCCCCGGGGGCGGAGGACAAGAGTTGTCTTCCTGAGGCACAGCAGGCACCACCCTTATGACATCAGGAGGTGGACAGAAGTCCCGTCCAGAAGGCCCTGTTCGGTGGGGCTTCGGACACCCCCTCACCATTGCCGGAGGCAGAATATTCCACAGGGATCTCCAATCTCTGACCTCGGTGGACCCAGATCCAGCCACGCAACAGATCCTTCTTGTTGCCCCCACTCACCCTCCCCAGCCACGTGCATCTTCCGGATACCCCCTCTGTAAGCACCATGCCCAAAGCTAGTTGCCACATCCTCTTACCACCTGTCCTGTGATTTACTTAATACTTTTCTTAAAAGCGATTAACTTTTAACTTGGCCTCTTCCTGAAGAATAATATCTACAAAATTGCAGTCATAGGATGCTCATTATTCACGTCGATGTCCATGGAAATAAACACACGCTACTAAAATAAAGTGTGCTTATTTGTGTAGCAAATGAAATTACATAATGCTCCACGAGTGATAGATGTAACCAGAAAACTCTGGATGTGTAGCCAGAAAACTCTGACTGGTATGCACTTCATGAATCCCCCCAGCAACCTGTAGGTAGTCGGGTTATCATTTCTTTCAATTGACAAATGAGGAAATTGACCCAAGGTCACACAGCCAGCAAATAGGGGGATCTGGGACCCCTGGTTACCGATGCTCCCTCTCCCCACTGCCCTGAAAAACAATCACCCAATTCCCTCTTCACCAACACTTCCCTGAGTCCCCGGCAGTGGCTTTGGGACCACTGCTCTGCCAGAGTGACCATCAGGAAGGCCGCCAGTGACTCTCCCTTTGCTCAAAGCTGTCTCCTTCCAGCATTTGATGCTGTCATACAGGGTCCAGAAAACTTCCCCCTATGGCAGTGGCCTCTGAAGGCAACCCAGAATGGACAGACAAGAAATTCAGAGCAAGCTGGGGAGTCAGTCTTACCCCCATGTAATCAAGATATCGCAAGGGAGAGAGTCAAGCAATGCCTCCAAGCAGGGTCAACCTCCCCCTCCCCCTGGGACTGTTGGACACCCCTTTACATGACTCCCCTTTCTGCACCCAGAGCTTCTTTATGCCACCATGGCAAGGAGCCCCACGCCAGATTTCTGCAGCCAAGAATGAGGTTAGGGATCTTTGACTGTGTGGAACAGGAATCCATACGGGCTCACTTAATCAAAAAAGAAATTTATTGGGAAGATTTGGGGAAGCTTACAGATCAAAGGAAAAACCAAAACAAAACAAAATAAATCAGACCTCAAAAAGAACAAGAGAGCAAGGATCCAGGCAGCGGGAGCTGAAGCATAGGCCAGGGCCTGGTGGGTGAGTCACGTTCACCCCGTTACTGTCTTCATGTGACTTCCCTGTAGATTTGAATTCCAGAAACATCCTGAGTTCTGTGTTCGCCTCTTGGCCAGGTGATGGGCAGGACATCTTGATCGACAGCCCCACAAATCCTGCCCGTGGTGAAGGAGGGGGATGCTCACAAAAGGAGTACCAGAGCTTCATTATCCTAAAGAGGAGGAAAACCATAGGCATCCAATGTCATCTGCCATGTGGTCTTTAGAGGATGCTGAGGGGTCCGTCATTTGAACACTCCAGGCAATCCTAGGTCCCTATCAGAGCTATCAAATGAGGTGGGTTCCAGCACGGATGTTCTCAAATACCTAGCTAGACTGAAGGAAGGGGGAGAGGAAACTGTCCTGGGAATGTCTCTGCCTCCAGATAACCATCAAGTCCCTTGGTGGTGGCCAGAGGACCAGGGGCAATTCTGAAGTTTCCTACTCACTCATCCTTGAAGACTCCCTCTGTGATGCTTGCTTTCAAAGATGGGCACATGATCCCTCACTTCTGCGTGCCCTTCTGCAGATATTGGCTTTGCCACTCCTCCCACCAAGGATCTATTTCTCTTGCCCCCTTGAATCTGAGCCAGTCCTCTGCCTTGCTGGGTGCCATGCTGTGTGACTTGCCCATCTAAGGCTTCAGGAGCCTTGCAGCTTTGGTTTTGTACCCAGTGCCTGGCACTTTGGAGATGCTACCTGTTATGGATTGAATTGTGCCCCCTCAAATGTGTATGTTGAAGTCCTAACCCCCATTGTGACTATGTTGGCAGATAGGGCCTTCAAGGAGGTAATTAAAGTTAAATCATAAACGTGGGGCCCAAATTCAATGGGGCTGGGGTCCTTATGAGAGGAAAAGCCATGTGAGGACCCCACCGTCAGGCAGCCCTCTGCAAGCCAGGAAGAGAGGTCTCACCAGGAACCAACCCTGCAGGTACCTTGATCTTGGTCTTCCAGCCTCCAGAATTGTGAGAAAATACATTTCTGTGGCTCAAACCGCCCAGTCTGGGATGTTCTGCTATGGCAGCCCCAGCAGCCTTATGCACTACTCATTTGTTGGTGGGAAATCTCAAGAATTATCCCTACTCCCTCTCTTCACTCCACACTCTATTCTTGGTGGATCTTTCCCAGGACCTAATTGCCACCTGCATGTTGACAACTACAAAACACACCTTGAATCTGCCCACGTCTCTCCAGTCCCATTGTCATCATCTTAATTCAAGCCAACCTCATCTCTTGCTTAGTATCTTAGCCAGCTGTTGCTATGATAATGTTGTATAACACACAACCCCCCCATCTCAGTGCTTGGCCACAACAAACATTCATTTTTCATAATGATAGGCTTATGAGTCATTTGGGACAACATTTGCACAGGCTACAGGTCAGGTTCTGGTCTTCTCTATATGTCTCCTCATTTTCCATGGACGAGCAGTTACCCAGGGCAGGTTCTCATGGCAGGTACCAGAGGCTTAAGAGTGTAAGCCAAACCTTGCAAATAAAAGCCCCTACTTGTGTTACACCCACTCATATTCTATTAAAGCAAGCCATGCAGTTAAGCCCAAAGATGATGAGGCAGAAAAATATAATACCTCCCATAAAAGGGAAGCCAGCCAAGGGCCGGGAGGGGAGGAAGAATTGAAGGCAAATAATACAAGCTATCACACCTGGGCTGCTATGATAGCCTCTCCTGAGGCTATATTGGGCATCCTCCTGAAACCTCCAGAAGAGATATCTTCTAAAAGAACATCCTGATCAAGTTGCTGCTCTGTTTGAAACCCATTGATGGCTTCCCACTGCTCATAGGATAAAGCCCAGGTTCTTCCTGTTGTCTGCAAGGTGCTGTGTGATCTGGCACCCTGCTACCTCCCACACCATCCACCCAGACTTACTCCACTCCAGCCACACTGGTCTTCTAACTCCTTGAACTCACCAGGACACTTGCCCGCTCTTGGCCTTTCTTTTTCTTTTCTTCTCTTCCCTTCTCTTTCCTTTTTTAAGATTTATTTATTTATTAGAGAGAGAGAGAGCACGCACAGGGTGGGGGAGGGCAGAGGGAAAGAATCGTTTCAAGCAGATTCCCCACTGAGTGCGGAGCCCAGAGCCCTATGTGTGCATGGCTCCATCTTATGACTCTGAGATCATGACCTGAGCCAAAACCAAGAGCTGAATGCTTAATCGACTGAGCCACCAAGGTGCCCCATGCTTTTGGCCTTTTCACCTCTGTTTCCTGTACTTGGAAGCTCATCTGTGTCTTCCCCCACCTGCCCTCCTGGAAACCTTCCAGTTCTCCAAGTCCCTGTGGAAGTGCCATTTCTTTAGGGAGATCGACCTTGCCCCTCTTCCACCCTGCAAACTTGGATCCCCTCTTCTACATTTTGTAACTTCCGGTGATGGGCTGAGATTCAGGTACTGAAGGCGCAACCCCCAGCACCTCACAATGTGACTGTATTTGCAGAGACGGTCTTTAAAGACATGACTGAGTTAAAATGAGGTCATTAGAGTAGGCCCTATCCAATGACTGCTGTTCTTATAAGAAGAGCAAATTAGGACACACACACATAGGGGAGACCACGGGTGAACCCAGGGAGAAGATGGCCATCTACAAGCCAAGGAGAGCCGTCAGAAGAAACCAACCCTGCCTGTACCCGAATCTTGGATATCTAGACTCCAGAACTGTGACAAAATAAGTTTTTGTTGTTTAAGCCACCCAATCTATTGAACTTTGTTATGGCAGTCCAAGCAGACTAATATACTTCTGGCACTTTCCTTCCTAGCATGAACAACAACGTTAGTGATATATTATTGTGTACTTTCTTGTATGTCCATCTCTCCCACTAGACTGTGAGGTGTGCCACCATCCAAGGGCCACATTGTCTTCTTATGCCAAACTCCATCCCCAGTCCCTAGTTTGGTGTCTGGCACACAGTAGGTGCTCAAATTTTATTTGCATAAATGAATAAACAAATGAGCCTCATCTCAGGAGACAAAGCGGGCGTGGGGGGGTTGCAGCAGGGGAGACAGTCTCACCACAGACCCACCCTGTGCCTCCCCTGCCTTGGCTCTTCTGTTCCTAACGACCCTCCCGGTGCAGACGTGCTCAACTGCGAGGCTTGCGATTTGATTTACTCCCTGGTGACATCATAGCCATCACCATGGCAACACCCAGCGATGCCTGTCTGCCAGACAAAGTCGCTTGCATCAGGAAAGGGCAAATGGACACCCAGGATGGGAAGAAGTCACTTGTGAGACGCAGCGGCAGCCCCCACAGCCCTGCATGGGCAGCCAGGGCTCGGTGGGGTTGTGGCTGGTGCGCAGCCCCGTCTCTGTCCCTGCGGAGGGCAGCCTGCCTTCCCTTCCTGTGAGAGAGCTCTTTATCTTTGAGACAGGCCAGCCAGCCGGAAGCAAAAGTATGTAGGTGGAGGCCAAGTATAGCACAGGCCCGTCTGGCTGGCTTACCTGCAGCATCTGCTCATAGCCCCTCAGACACCTGGGCAAAGCTCTTGCTTCCCGTCTGTACATCATCTTTCCTTCCTGGCTTTGTACTTTCCCTCCTGCCTGCCATCCTTCCCACCCCCACCCCCACCCATTTTCTTTTTTCTTTTTTTTGGGGGGGGGTCAAAATCTACTGAGAACCTGCTGTGTGTTGGGCCCTATCTTAGACAGGAGTGCTTGCCGGTGTTCAAAGGGGTCTCTGCTTTATAAAGGAGTTAAGCCCCCATGCTTGCCCTTTCAGAGGTGCTCCGAGGCTGTGGCTTGAGGGTAGGAAGCATCAAAGAGGAGAGATATATTGCTGGTATCACGAGTGAACTCTTGGAACGCATTTCTTGCAGCAAGAAGGTTAGAAGTAGCGGTTGAGTGTAGTTGAAACACTACTACTAATCCTCCGAGTCTTTAGGGGGAGTCAAATGGGATTTTGAGGGTCAGTCTGGAAATCCAACCACCACCTTACCTAGGCAAATGGATTCCAGATTTCAAACATTTAGACACTACCTTCGTATTGGCCAAGTGTTCTGTCTGGTGGTATCCCTGAAGCCCGCAGACCTCCTTAATCCTCACAAACAAAGAGATCAGAAACTTAGGAGACATCACAATTTTGTCCAGTGCTTACCCTGCAAGCAGGGCTGCCCGGCGATGAAATAATTTGGTAATAAGTCAATACAGGTTTGCATCGGCGGGCCCTGGGCTCCCACCCAGCCCTCCGCTGGCTGGCTGTCTGATCTTGGGCAAGGTGCCCTCCTTCCACGAGCCTCAGTGTTTTCAGCTATAAAGTGGGCATAATCCCTCATTCATTTCCAGATCATTGTGGGGGGTGGCGACATGGGCTTCTAAGAGCCTGGTCCACAGAAGGCACAGAATTCACACCAGCTGTTACAATAGCTGCTTCAGGAAGGTCGAGCCTGCCTTCCAGCCACCCCACTGGCAGAAGCGTCAGCAGGAAGGACGAGATGCAGAGAGATGTCCTGAGCTGACGCTGGCAGAGAAGCCATGACAATCTGCTCTAGAAAGATCCCAGCAAGTTGCCTGGGCCAGGGGAAATCCAACCGTGACGACGCAGCCCAGGCCCTGCAAGAGGTTCCCTAATTGTGGACACTCGTGAGGGACAAGCAACCACCAAGCTGACTTTTTCCCATAGATCGGCAGCATCTGCCCAGCCCTTACCGGAGGGGGGAAATAAGGACTTTCTGGACATGCCTTCAGGCTGTCAACCTTCCACAAGTCACCAGATTCCAGAAATCAGATTTTCTAACTGGTCTCTGCATTGTCATCAATAGCTTTGCGGGGCAGAGAACAACACTGGCCTGTGGGTTCTTTGAGGGCTGGGCCTTTTTGATCTGTGTAGTTCCTGAACATAGTAGGCCATGGCACACAGTAGGCGCTAGTAAATGTTCTTTTGGATAGATGATTGAATCTATGAAGTACAGTGAACTGAAATGAAAATTGCATCCTTTCTGCCAGATAATTCCAGAAGCATGTGAAGACGCTGGGCTGGGGGAGCAGTGGGGCTCAGGCTCTGGGATAAACTATGAAGCCCATGAAAGTAATCGAATCCTTAAGTGCCTTGAGACCCAGGTTAGACCATTCCTTGTACAAAAGCAAGGCATATTTCATAGAGGAAGGGACTGTTGGCTTGGGAGTCAGCCCCATCCAGCCTCTCCTGTTGTAGGTGAGGGCTTGGCCCTGTTTCCTCTCTACAGCAAGGGGCATAATGGCATCTCCCTTGCAGGCTTCTTGTAAAGTTTTTCTGGAGCTTTTGCTAGCTAAGCAGTTTGCATAGAGCCTGACACATATACACGTGCAGTAAATATGTTGGTGTTGTGTATACATAACATAATATGTGTACGTAATAACATAACATTAGTTATACACACCATTAATATGACATGTCAGTGTTTATAACATACAAACACCCAGTAATAATATCATTGCTGAGACAGAGGGACCTGGAGCAAAGAGCTGATACAGGGAGAATAAGAGGTTTACCTTTCCTTAGTTGCACTGTTTCTTGAGTTCTTCCTTTCCCGGGTGCAGTAAGCCTTGGTGGGGGGGCGCCCAATGACATCCCCCATCCGAGCCCTGCTCAGAGAGAGGGTGCTGCCAGACCTGTGATGGAAGCCCCGCATTTCAGCCCAAAGGAAGGGAGACAGAGAACCACCATGTGGTCCATGGAGAGAGTGTGATTGGACTTGGAGTTCTGAATGGGGCTTCTGCCAGCCATGGCGAAGTGGGTGACAGGTGGGCAACAGCAGAGGCCAGGAGTCCAGTTAGGAGCCCGTCACACCTGAAAAAGACAGGAAACAAGGTGGTGGCCGTGGGAAAGGGAGACAGGAAACAGATTTGGAAAACAGTTTCAGAATACTGCTGGGGCACTTTTCCCGTCACCTCTGAAATTTCCATAGCCTTCCCTCCAAATCTTCACCCAGGCCCTACCTGACGGAGTCAGATCGGATCTGGTCCACATCAGCCCCTGCTTTAAAGCTTTCTGGTAGCTTCATACCACCCTTAAGATTAAAGCCAGATGCCTCAGCACTCTGCAAGGCCCTGCAAGGTCACAAAAAAACCCACAGGCTTTGCACACACTGTTCCCTCTGCTTCTGCCCTTCCTCCTCCTCCTCCTCTCCTCCTCTAATGAACACCTACGCATTTGGATCTCAACTCAAGTAGACTTCCGACCTCCCTGATTAGGTCAAATTCCCCGTGTCAGGCAAGCTCCATAGAGCTCTCTTGGTGGCATCTGTCATATTAATTAGTAGCTCCCTCTTCCACTAAAATACAAGCTCCACAAGGGTCAGTCCTGTGTGTGTTTTCACTCTCTCCCTGCATCCCCAGTGCTTGGCACGTAGGTGGGCTCAGTAAACTGCTTGCGTGAATAAATGAGCATCCACCATCGGCCAGGCACGGCGCTAGGCACTTTGGAAGGCATCAACAGGCAGGGATTTTTCAGGAGCAGGGAAGCAGCCCCTAGGAGGGAGATGTCCTTCTGAACCTCTGTCCCTGCTTCCCTGGGGCTCCTCATCAGTATTCATAGCGCCAGAGCATCTCGAAGGCCGGCATCCCCTTGGCAACGTTGCCACCAGCCTGGCATGATCTGATACTTATCTGGACCACGCTGGCTGGGCCCAGGCTCGGAGGAGCTGAGGTGGATGCCATGGCAACAGCCTAGCTCCTGGGAGGGCCCGGACTGCTCCTGGGGATGCAGAATCAGCCTTCTCCATTCTCTGGAGACGGGGTCTGGGGTCCAACCTTATAGGGACTAAATCTTTGAGGGAGAAAAACCAGCTTGAACCTTGCTGGGAATGTGTCCTTGCACTTGATTTCCTTGGAGATCCAAAGGGAACTACAGACCAATCAGTCCTATCCATAGGCCTGTGTGCATGTCGACAGTGACTGTCCCCACGGGGGCGAGTTTCCTTGGTGGGGATGGGGAATCATGATTAAGGAGGTCACAGAACCCATGCAGGTGGGGGGTGGGCATGATGCCAAGGGATGGGGAGGTGTCCCAGTTCAGATCTTGACTCTGCTTCTAATTCCTTCACCTCTGAGTCCAATGTCCTCCTTTACAAACTGGAGATCGTAATAAAAACTTACTTTGCAGGGCTCTGGTGAGGGCCAGATCTGTTGACAAGTAAGAAGTTCTTAGAACACGGACAATACACATGAAATCATAGCTGTTTTTATCAGCAGCATGGCAGGTGATGTCAAGAGGGTGCCATTAAGATGCGTGATATGTTCCTATGTAGCTACTTAATAAATTGGATTGGCAGCCTGTTGAGAGTGACCTGCCAAAGTTTTGGTTCTGCTACAAGAGCAGAGTCTAAGTCAGGGTCAGGGGCAGCTCAGATCTACCTGATCTCATCTGTCTACACAGCTGCCTATGAGGCAGGTGTCATTGTCCCCACTCTCAGAGGAGGCTTTCCTGGTCCGGAGAGCCTAGGTCATTTGCTCCAAGTCCGGCGAGAATTGAGTTCATACATTCTCACGAAGATGACTGAGAAGGTACAGAAGTTGCTGCTAGTCCACATGCTACAGACCACCGTCTGTGGCCACCTTCACCTGCCAGCCACAAGCCCCAGCCTCTCCCCTAACTCCTTCCAGCCCCAAACAGAAATGCTCCTTGATAAGGAGGAGAGTCGCATGGTTGCGTTTGCTTGGACCATGGTCCCGGCTGGACTCTGAGCATCTCCGTCAAGGGGGGCTGATTCCTCCGATTCCATCGCAGAGCTTTAGGAAGACGTGCTGGTAAGTGTTCACCTTGGGGAGGTCTGGGCATCCAGGGGGTAAGTAAGTGAATGGGCAACCCTTGGTTCCTAGGCACCGTCCACCCCTTTTACAACTTGAAGATGAAGGCTCACCACAGGCCAGCAACACTCCGCCAGAAGCCAGGTAAGGCTCTGCTTTTTGCTCCTGTGACACCTGCCAGGGAATGTCTGCAGAGCAGGGGAAGCAAAGACCAAGTTGTGAGAGACGGTGCTGTTCCTGCGTTCTCCCCAGAACTAAGTCATGTAGCTTTAAGGAAGCCCTGGGCTTCAATCAGAGCTGAGCCCAACTCCCCCATGGAGGATTGAGACACTGGCAGCAGGGCACTAACTGCATCCAAATGCAGTTTCATTCACTGCTGAGAGCCAAGGGCCACAGCAAAGGCGAGCAACCATGTGCAGGTGTCCTAACATGAATACATAAACCCCCAGGTGCGGGGCTCCACCACCTGGGGAGCAGCTCAGGACCCTCCAAAGTCCCTGTAAGTGTTGCTAGAAGTCCCCGGGGGAAGATGCTGTCCGCCACACACCTTGGAACACCTGCATGCTAGGCCACATTGCATTGCTGAGAGAGCCGGCTACAGGTTTTTGGGGGCACACCAGCTGTGACCTATGCCAGGGTGCTATTGTCTGGTGTTCCCCGGGCTGAAGCTTCAAGATCCCCAGCTAGCCCCTGCCCCCTCTGTCCTCACTGTGTCGGAGCCATGCTGGGGTCCACGCAGAACAGGAAGGATCTGTTCATGGAACGACTGTTTATTGAGCATCTGCTGTATGCCAGGTGCTGTGCTAAGCCCCGGAGGTGCCCTGGGAAACAGACACGACGTGGTATCCATTCTCTGAGGACTTTGTGGTCTGAGGGGCAGGCGGCCAGGGGGAGAGGACAAACACACAAATGAACAGAGAAATTTCGGGTTGTGGGAAGAGTTACTAAGGAAATAGACAGGATGCTGTTCACTTAAGATAAACTAAGAGGAGGCTTTGGCTTGGGATCAGTAATCAAGGAGGATCTCTCTGAAGAGGTGACATGTCTAGTGAGAATTCTAAGTGGATTCTGCCCAAAGAGAGGGGCTGGGCACTCCTTGGGGAGGGAGTGGTGCAGCGGGGAGGCCCTGAAGGCTGGGCTTGAGGAACTGAGAGGAAGGGAATTAGCTGGAACACAGGTTGAGGAGGGAGACTGGGCCCTGGGCCAGGTCACCCAAGACCAAGGTGAGGAGTTGGGATTTTGAGCATGGCGTAATTCCCAAGGTGTTTCAAGCAGGGCAGGGATGTGATTTAATTTACGTTTTTTAAAGTTACTCTGTGGGGCGAAGCAAGAGGGAAGTAGGAAACTGCTGCAGAGTCTAGGGATGCGGGGGCGCTGGGGATGGATTTAAGAGATATTTTGGAGGGAGAATCAGCTATGCCTGCGGACGGACTAACCACGGATAGACAGCTCCATTATTTTGTATTTTAAGAATAACCAATACTCTTCATTCCAATGCCTTTCTCGACCAGGAAGTGCTCCAGACCACACTTTACAAACCTCCCCCCTCTGGCCCTGGGCACTGGCACCCGGATCTTCCTGCACTCAGTGTCCCTGCCCCAAGCAGAGCTGGCGGCTACATCAATGGCCTGCATTAGCTTCAGCTCAGCCAGGAGCACCACGGCCCCCTGAATGAACATGTATGAATTCATATATGCTACCGCAAGCAAGAAACCAGGCTCTGCAGCTCCTTTCTAGGCTGTGTTTGGGAGACACTGAGGCCCAGAGCAGTGAAGAGACTTACTTACCTAAGAGACATCCTTAGAGAATTTGCTTCAGTCAATAGCTAAGAATTCATTTATTCAATAAACCCACTGCACTTCTGTTATCTGTCATGGACATCAGTTGTTCATTAACTGTCGCGGACCCAGCGGCCAGGCAGCCTCTGGAGTTTCAAAGACAAATCAGTGCAAGCCCCCTGCCCTTGCAAAGCTTGTAGTTTTGTGGGAGGTGGGGAGGGATGTCTGGGGAGAGGACAGTGAGGAGGTCTCCAAAGGAAAGGGCCGGAATGCAACGAGACGAGCACAGTAGCAAAGGCATTCCTCAATAGCCGACAGAAAAGCAAAGGCAAATGGTGTCTCAAGCTGCTAACCGTGTCTCCGGTGTGGAGCATTGAACAGATACTTGCAAAGGGCGTGGAAATACTTGTTCCGAGCTCTTTATCTGTCTTCCTTTCAAGTTGTGCTTGGCCTATTCATTTGGACCACACGTGAACGCAGACTCAGAGGCTAAGGTAAATGTCATCCCTGGCTCATAGGGATGGTCCCAGATGTCTGTGTGGCTATCGTTCTATCCACGTGAAGCTGCCTTTGCTTCCAGGTGGCCCTGAGGAACAGAAACTCCTTGAAGAAAGAGATTACGACCTTGGATTTCTTTGCATCTTTATCTTTCTGTCTTCAGTAATGTCATAACAAACGCTTACTATGCGTTGGATTGTAGGTGTGGGAGTCATAGGGCAGTGCTGATGACAGGCATGGTCCCTGCTGTAGTGGGACTGACAACGGATGCTCAGCCAACTCTCAGCCCACAGAGGGTCCTGTCGCATGGTGCCGATTACCATCGAGAGCTTAATGACTCGCAAGTGTTGTCTTCTGCTCAGTGTCATCTGAGCTCCAAACCCATATATCCAACGAGAAGCTCCCCCCCGGATACCTGATTTGCCATAAACTCATTATATTCAACATAGACTTCTAGATTCCCACCCATGCTGTCTCCGACTTGGTCTTTCCCACCTTCCCTACCTCTGCGAAGGGCACCGGTCACCCATCTCATTGCACAAGCCCATAACCTAGAAAGTACCCTCAGTTCTTCTCTTCCCTGTACCCCCCACGCAAGCCGCCACTGCTCTCTGTCACCACCATCCCCCCTCCTCTCTATTACTTCTTTTTTTTTTAAGATTTTATTTATTTATTTATTTGTCAGAGAGAGAGAGAGCTGGAGAGCACAAACAGGGGGAGTGGCAGAGGGAGAGGGAGAAGCAGACTCCCCGCTGAGCAGGGAGCCCGATGCGGGGCTCGATCCCAGGACCCTGGGATCATGACCTGAGCCGAAGGCAGTCTCTTAACCAACTGAGCCACCCAGGCGACCCACCCTCTGTTACTTCTATTTCCATGATAGCTGACCCCTTGACCTTCTCCCAGCTCACCCCACTCGAATCCATTCTCTACATGGTGGCTGGGACGACCTCATCAAATGTAAACAAAAACCTATTTCTCCCAGTTTATCGTCTTGCAGGGGCTGTCATTGCTTTCAGAGTAGAATTCCTGCTCCACAGGGCCGGGTACTTCCCCCGTCGCCCCACTGCCCCTCCCCCCTGCGTGGGCCACTCTTACTTTGCTCCAGCCAGCCTGGTCCCCTTCTCTTCCTGGAGCCCACGGCCCCCCTCCCATGCTTTGCACCTGCTGCACCTCTGCTCCTCCCCCACTCCATTCTCCGAGCAGCTGGAGCCCTCCTCACCCGTCATGCTTCAGCTCAGATGTTACCTCCTCAGAGAAGCCTCTCCTGACTTCCCGATCTGACATCGCACCCCTCACTGTAGTGACTCTGTACCATGTCACTCAAATTGTCCGTTTAGAAGCATTTCTCAAACCTTGAATGTTCTCATGACTGTAGAATGTAGGATTCATGATGGCAGGGGCAGTGTCCGTGCTCCCCACTGTGGCCCCGAGGCTAGCAGAGAAGACATTCGAATATTTGTTGAACTGAACCAAACCAAACCACAACAGAAAAAGCTTCCCAGAGCTGTGTCGAGAATTATGTGAAACAGTGTGTGTGTACATATGTGTGTGCACATATGTGTGTGTGTGCGCATGCGTGAAAGCACCTGGTACAGTGCCAGACTCATTGTAGGTCCTCAATGCACAAAGTGTCCCAGGCTGGCCTGCAGATTTGCAGGGACTCAAAATGCATTCTCCTCTTCTCCGGGAAAAAGTGTGAAGAGACAAAAAGACAAGAAACAAGAGGTGCAGGGCGCCTGGGTGGCTCAGTTGTTAGGCGTCTGCCTTCGGCTCAGGGCATGATCCCAGCGTTATGGGATCGAGCCCCACATCGGGTTCCTCTGCTGGGAGCCTGCTTCTTCCTCTCCTACTCCCCCTGCTTGTGTTCCCTCTTTCTCTGACTGTCTCTTTCTGTCAAATAAATAAATTTTTTAAAAATCTTAAAAAAAAAAAAGAAACAGAAAGTGCTCCTGTCCACCCTTGAAGCAATGTATGCTCCTTTGTTCTCCTCTTCCTCCTTCTTTGTGATGCATCTATGTTTAAAAAGCCAAAGAGTGCATTTCGAGATTGATAGCTTCAGAGAGTGGGCCCTTCTTTGTCCCCTGAGCAATTCCTCCTTGCATCCTTCCCATTGAGCAGCCACCTGTTCCCAGCCACCCACATCTGTCCCAGCGCCCGCCTGTCTCCGCGGCGCTGAGCCGCCCTGGACCCCAGGCTGGGCACGTCTCTGTTCCTGCCCAGGACGACTTTGAAGCCAGGAGCTGTTGCTGCCTGTATGTTTGCACCAAGGCCCCACGTATGATAACAGAAACAGGTACCTGATGGCAGAGCAGCTGTCTCCCGCCAGCACTGACCTCTGCCAGCAGCCATCTGCACACCCAAGGCAGTCCACCTTCTGGAGAGGCGACAGGGTGCAGGGGACATGCCCTGGAGGTGGAGGCAGAACACAGCTCAGCTCAGCAAGCAGGGACCGAACCCCTCCAGGAGCCAGCAGCCGGCTCCGGGTTCTGGCCCTGGCTGTGCCACTAAGCCCAGAGACTTCACTCCTGTGATCCTCTGTTTCCTCATTTGTAAAGTGGATATAATAATAATTCCAACTAAGTACCTAGGATTTATATTTTTGATCAAGGTCTCTTCCATTAAGGCTTCCATTTATTTTCACTTATTCGGCTGTTCAAAAAATATTTACTGCATGCCTACCCTGTGCCAGGCATCACACTGGGTGTGGTATATACAGTTGCCAAAGGAGCTGAGGTATTAGCCTTCCTGGAGCCGTCATTGCAGGAGTGGAGAAAGACATGCACCATGGGATCCCGTGGTAGAATGTTCAGTTGCAAGTGCCATAAAGGCTACAAAGGACAGGTACTCAGGGCAAGGGGAGCCTCAGTTGGGGAATTTGACCTTGAGCATCCCACGAGGAAGTGATCCTCGAACTGACATCTGAGGAAGTAGAGGTGTTCATTAAGAGAGGAGGGAAGAACATTCCGGAGAAAGGGAACAGCTCTGAGTTGGAAGGTAGCTCGGAGACCATGGGGTCTGCAGGGAACACAGTGCCTCTGGAGGGTGCAGAGTGGAAACAAAGTGGAAAAAGTCAGCAGGGACCAGCTCTGTGGGTGGTCCTTGTTGGCCGAGGTACAGCGGAATTGTGTCCTTATCCTGATAGTAATGGGAAGTGTTTGCTGATTTTATCAGGGTGTCATGAGATCGGGTTTGATGCTTTGCAAAGTTCACTCTGGCAGCTTCATGGAGAACTGACCGGAGGGGCCTGAGGGGAAGCAAGGGCTCAGAGGCTGTGGCAGTCACCCTGGAGGGGCCTGAGGGGGATTTGGAATGGTGGCAGCAGCAGTGCTGGAGAGAGCATCCAGGAGCTGGCTGCACAGCAGGATGGACGGCAGGATGGCAACCCTGGAGATAAGAGAATCAAGCCTCAGAAAGGGAAAGTGGTCCCCACCCATAGCAAGTGATAGGACCAGGCTCATGGCCAGTCTTCTGACTCAGGGTTCAATCCCCAGGAGACCAGTGTCAGGTGTCCTTATGTAGGTGAGTACTGAGTGGCTGGGTGGAGACTGGTACCCGAGGCCAGGGCTGACCTCTTTCCTGAGGCTCGTGCTGTCAAAGGTGATGAGGGCACCCTCTGGGCTGACTTGTTCTGTCTTCAGCCAAAGGCCAGGGGGCAAGAGGGGACCAAGCTCCAGGGCCAGCTGGAGATAGGACCTGGAAGGGGTGAAGATGACAAGCTCTAGATGCATGCAGACCTGGGTGCAAATCCTGCCTTTGCCTCCTTTTAGCCACGTGCCCCATGGCCCTGCCAGTAGCTTCCTGGCATGTAACTTGCACTGCCAAGCCTTGATAACCCAGGCTGGGCTCACTGAGGTCGCCAGTGTCCCTCTCCCCAGAGACCGAGCTGCCCTATCTCTCCAAGGATGTCCTGGCAGGCGGGGAGTGCAGACTCTCTCATGGGGATGGTAAGCAGCTAGACATCAAGGCAGAGGTGGAAGGAGTGGTCTGCCCAGTGGGGAGGCCGATTTGGTCACTGATGTTGTTCTAACTTAGCACTGCACAGTGATAAAACACAGACTGATTGGGGTCTATCGGATGGTTTTTAGCTCTCTGCAGACAGTGCAACTTCTCTTGCCTGGACTCAGAACAGATGGCTTCCTCAAGGCCCCTCCCGCCTTCATCCCGCTATGCCCAATGCCAAGCTTCCTCCCCCACCACCACCACTGCCACCTTCTCTGGCAAGGAGAGGAGCAGCTTGCCATAACTCTTTGGGACACTGAGGAGATGCGGTCATGTTCATTCATTCACTTATTCAACAAATACTCACGAAGCCCTGTATGCAACAGGATCAGCGTTCGATGCTATAAATACACATATGTTAGCCCAAGACTGCCCTTGAGAGAGACTCATTAGTCCATGCCCTCATTCACTTATTCAGGCGACATGGCATTAGTTGAGCACCTACTGTATGCTGGGCTCTGCACTAAACACAGGATACTACAGCTCCTTGGTCAGGTGATCTAGCTGATGCTGGTGCTTCAGCTTCGCAGGACAAGTGGACCATAGCTAAATGGAAACAGGGAAGGGCGTCTTCTCAACCAAGGGATTAACGGTTGCTTCAACCCCAGAGGTTTGAAACAACCCAATGTGGAAGGAACCCCAAGTAGTTCTTCGTGGCTGGGGGAAGGGTCCATATGGGGGACTGGGCAGGACCAGGCCAGAGAGAGGGCAAAGGCAATATCATAAAGGGCCTTGAATGCTAAGCTAAGAAGGGGACTTTTTACTGAAAGCCATGGAGGGACATTGAAAAGGTTTAGGCTGGGCTGAGAAAGGGGTAATGGGTAGGGACCGGCATCATCATGTATTACAGAGAACTGGCTGCAGCATGGGGATAAGAAGCAGTTAGGAGGCTGGAACTGAGGCAGGCGGTGGAAAGGAGGCGTGTGCTCAGAAGACGTCAGGAAGCCGAAATCTACAAGAGGTGGCTTATCACTTAGCTATTGCCAGAAAATGCTGCTAACCAAACCACTCCAATCCCAGTGACTTACAACACCAATCAGTTATTCTAGATCAGCTAAGTGTTGGCCGATCTCGGTGGGGGTTGACTGGGGTAGTTTGGTCCTGCTCCATGTGTCCCTCCTCCTCCTCCTGGCACCAGAGCATCCCACTCTGGGCTTGTTCTTCTCACAGCAACCAGGGCACAGGCACAAGAGAGCAAGCCCAATCAGGCGAGGACTTTGCAAGCCTTTGGTTACGTCATACCCTCCAACATCCCATTGGTTGTCATGGGGCCGAAGCCAAGGTGAAGGGGGGAGGGGGCTCTATCCACCTTTTTAGAGGAAGAGCTTCCAAATCACAGGGCACAGAGCATGCATGCATATAGGAGCAGTGACAGTCTGGAACGATTTCACTATTTCTTGCAGCAGATCAGGGGCTGGGAGGGGAGGTAAAGAAAGGAGGGGAGGTCATGAGTTTGTTGCTGGGAACGCAGCCCATGTCAGCCTACTACCTCCAAAGCTGGGACCTGGTCCCCTTTGCACCCCACAGCCATACATAGCCACATCCAGCCCCCTCAGGAATTAAGCCTGAGACAGGTGCCCTCTCACACGCTCTGTGTGCCCAGCCTGGCCACCATGCCTGGGGTGTTCAGGGGAAATAGCCAACCCATTGCCCGTTACCCCAGCCGGACCTTCCCTGATCTGTCTGCCAGCCCTGCCCTGGGCCCTCAGTTTGTGTCACTGGAGGACTCGCTTTCCCTTCTCACCCAGACTGTGTTGATTACACATTCTGGAGGCTTGTTTTCCTCTGTGTGGGCAGAAACAGTTACACGATTGCTTCCATTCCTGCAAACAGAGGGCTGGGTGGGAAAAGAGGTGTGTGTCTGGGGACAGGAGGAACCTACTGCTTCTGTCCTCACTGGGGTCCCCTCACCCCCTCTACACCCACCTCCTCCTCTCTTGCCGCCCCTCTGGACCATCCCCCTGATTTCTCCAACTGCACAAGAAATGGGAAAGAGATTTAGTCTCCCCTGAGGGCAACCCTGTACCCCAGCTGGCCCAACTGGGTGACCTGAGGGGATGTCATCTCCCCTTTCTGGATCTGAGTGTTCACATCTATGAAACAGTAACATTGGCCTAGGGGACACTTAACACTCATGGGATGCTTACTAATTGCCATGCTATCTTCAATGCTTTGCAAATGTTAACTCATGTAATTGTCATAATAACACTTGGAGTATCCCCATTTTACAGAGGGGACACACTGAGGCACAGAGAGGTTAAGTGATTTCCCCAAGAGCACACAGCCAGGGAATAAGAGAGTCAGGGCTTGAACCCAGGCATTCCAGTGCCCAAGTCCACACTTATGCACCTTATTATACTGCCACTTGCTTTCCTCTCCTCTCCAAATTTCTAGAAGTCCAGAGAACTGGCCTCTTGGAGTCATGCGCCAGTCCCATGTCTTTCTTTATTACCTTCTGAACGTCTTTTGTGGTTTGAATTGTGTCCCCTGAAAAGATATGCTCAAGTCCTAACCCCCAGTGTGTGAACGTGACCTTCTTTGGGGTAAGGTCTTTGCAGATGTAATCAGGTGGAAATGAGAATGGGCCCTAATCAGTGCCAGGTGTTTGTATAAGAGAGAGGAGAGGGGAGTTTGGAGACAGACACACCAAGACACAGAGACATGCGTGGGGGAGGCTGTGTGACACGGAGGCAGGGTCCAGCCACACAGCTACAAGCAGAGGAAGGCTGGAAGGCAGAGGACCGCCAGGAGCCACTCAGGGTGCAAACAGCAGGAAAGGCTTCTTCCCTAAGCCTTCAGAGGGAGCAAGGCCCTGACGACACTTAATTTTGGATGTCTAGCCTCCGGAACTGTGAGAGAATACATGTCTGTTCTTTTAAGTCACTCATTTTGGGGCCATTTGTCACAGCAGCCCTGGGAACCCGAGGCAGCAGGTAAGGACATCCCAGGGCTTCGAGCAGAGGCAGCTCTGGAAACCACCTCCAAGCTGGCAGGCTTCTCTCCCCACCCAGTCCTGGGCTCAGATCCTCTGTCGCCCACCACCCTGCGTTTCTCTGGATGGCCTTATCACCACTCACCCAGGCCGACCTTGAATCCTGGAGAGTTTGGGTCCTCAAATGCAAACTCCAGGCATGGGATTGCTGAGCAAAAAGGATGACTCTGGCAGTGGCCTGAACTGGGGGGGGGGGGAGATCTTGAACTTCATGGGGGCTGAGAACTGGGCTTTGGGGAAGACTGGGAATTCTAAATGTCTGGGCCCGTTAAACCCCAGTCTATTACCTACAGGGGAAAGTGTGGCTCAAGGGGACTCCAGGTGCACGTCGCACCCCTGTCTCAGCCTCCATCCCCCACCCTTCCAAGAGCAGGGCTGATTCTGCCTGCTCCCTGAGGCGTCACGAGCATGCAAGACAGTGTTGGGGGGAAAGACATCAGGACTTCCAAGTGGAAGGAAAGTTGGTTGGGAACCGTTGTGCCTCTTCCCACTTGGGCAGGCTCCTGAAATCTGTGTCTGCTCCTGAGCACCCTCTCCAAGCACGGGACCCAAAGCCTGGCTCCCCGTGGGCAAGCCATGGTGCCAAAGTGAATTCTGCCTTGTACCTAGGTTCGTCCTCCGTGTAACAAAGGCAGCATTCCAGTCCCCAAACGTCATCTTCCGTCATCTGTGCTAGGACAGCCCAGCAGTCCCCAAGTCAGAGAAGTTCTTCTGCTCAGGCTAGCTCCCGTCACTCTCCACCCCTCCATTCCCCTTGCCCAGCAGTACCCTCCCAAGTTTCTCCCTCCAGACTATTCTCCAAAATTCTCTTGCTGGGGCCTCCCTTTCAGCTGGCTGACACCTGCAGGGCTGGGAAAGACCTGGGGTTTCAGGTAGACATTTAATGAAGGTCTGGGGGAACTTCAGGCTCCAGGGAACCCTATGATGTGACTCTCGAATGGTGGAACCGTTAATTCTCAGGCTTCTGACTAAGATCCCAGGTCTTGGACCCGAGGTGACATCTCTGCTTCTTTCACCCCTTCCTTGTCCCACTGCGTCTGCCCACTGTTCCTGTCCCACCGTCAGACTCCACCCTCCTTAGGCAGAGAATCCAGAAAAGGGATAGATCTTCTGCCCTGGATGTCGCCTGATTGTGGTGAAGGAGGCAGGGTGGAGAGACGGAGTTGGACAGACCTGGACTTGAATTTTGGCTCTCCCACTTTCTGTGTGGCCTTGGGCAAGTTACTTCACCTCTCTGGGCTTGTTTTTTGACATGAGGAGGAACACAGCATCTATCTCCCTGTGTGTGGCACAGAGCAAGCGAACATGCCCTTCTTCCAGGCCCTGCGTGCAGTGCCTGGCACGCAGTGACGGCTTGAAAAGGCCAACAAGGTGTAATGGAAAGTTCCCAGGCGACAGAGTCTGACAGGTGTGAGTTTGAATCCATTCTCATCACCTCCTACCGTGTGTCCTTGGGCAAGTGACTCCACCTCTCTGAACTGCAGTGCCCCTACCATGTCGGGATGAAGTCCCTCTTCTCAGGGTGTTCAAAGGACTAAAGGAGATGCACAGGTGTAGGACTGCTAACTCTGTCCTGTTCTCCTGGGGCACCTACCTTCTCAACCCGGGACTGCTTAGCTCTAGACTCCAAGTTAGGGTTCACAGAGCCACCCGGCAGACCTCTTGCTTCCAGATCTACTTGTCCTTGATATGATAAGCCTCTGGTTCTCTGGGTGGTCCAACTTTGTATCCCAGAGGCCAGACCTCTAGTCTGATGCCTCCTGGAAACCCGAAAAGCCCAGCAATTTCCCTTGTGGCTTTGGCATGACCAAGGGCAGGAGGTGATGGCTTGGGTCTCTAGGGCTGGACAGGCGTGGCCAAAGGTTTTGGCAGATAACCAGCCCATGACCACAGTAACTAGAACCGTCTGCTTGGCTGCATCATGGCCAGGAGGGGGAAGGGTGCATTTCCTGATGGAGCTACAGCTTGGACTTGCTGGGGGACAAGGAGACGTAGAGGGAGCCAGCTCTGCTCTGGTCCCAGGGAGCAGAGCCCCAGGGCCATGGCAGGCCCAGCACAGTGCTGAAGGGCTGGGAGGCAGCCGCCTTCCTTCAAGGAGGGGCTGCCCTCATGCCTGTTATCACTGGCCAGGCCCTTCCCATCAGTCCCAGCAGGAATTAGCAAAGGCTGCTAAGTGGCCTCCTGCTTCCTCCAGTGCCCCAGAGGAGGGGGAAGAGCAGGGGGGAGGGGGGAGCAGCACCAGCGGTGCGCACATGGGGTGATTGTCATGGTTACGCTCTGACAAAACAGTTGGCTCTGCTTCCTGCAGGCCACCTCAACAGCCCTGGCCATGTGTGCCTCCATCAAGCCAGCCGCCGGGGCGGCGGGCAGTGGGCTTGGGTGCTGGAGCCCAGCCCTTGGCGCCCCCTCCAGCAACTCCGGGTGCGGGGAGGCAGCTTCTGGGGCTGTGGACAAAGGGAGTATTTGCCCAGACATGTGCTGCTTCTGGGGCAGGTAAGGGCTGGTCCAGCGTGTGGGAGACAGAGGGGCTGGCTGCTGGGCTGTCCTGAGTGTGTGTGCGGAAGGGCGCGCAGGAGGGTGTAGACATGATGAATTCACGTGCCTCTGTGTGCGCTGGCTATGCAAGTGCGTGTGTTTGTGTGCGTCAGGGTGTGTACGATGTGTGTTTGTACTAGGGGAGGGGGTCAGAAAAAGATGGGGTTCAGGATGTTCCAGCACTAGAAGTGAGAGCTGTAACTACCACATGTTGCTGCTGGAATCCTCCTCCCTCCCTCCCTCCCTCTCTCATCCTCTCTCTCTCTCTCATCCTCTCTCTCTCATCCTCTCTCTCCCTCTCGCTCTCCCTCTGGCCCTCCCCCTCTCTCTCCCCACTCCTTCCCTCTCTCTCCCTCTCTCTGGAGCTGTCTAGTTCTCTCTTCTTTTCTATGTGTGATTCTCTCTGCATCTCCTTCTCTCTGTGTCTCTCTTTTCTCTGTCTCTGCCTCCATCCTACCCTCCCCCATCCCAGCCACCTGTTTCCCCCATCTCCAGGTCCCCATAGTCTCTTGTCTGTCCTCCGGAGCCCTGGGGCTGCCAGGAGCTCTGCAGGCTGTCCATCCCTGACTGCCTGGCTCGTGCCTGCTGCCCTCCAGGTGCCCGGCGTGTGACTGTCCCCTTAGCCACTTGCTGAGTGCGGCACATGTCCCCCCCTCCTGCCAGGTAAGTGGAGCTCCAGGACCAAGAAGGGGTCCTCTGGTGGTGGGAGGTGGGTGGTGGGAGGTGGGCTGCTGCGGGGGACTTGGCCGGAGCGTAGCAGTGGTGTCTGCTAACACGTCAAACCCTGCTGGAGCCCTGTCATTACATCTCCCGCAGCCCCAACAGTTCCATCTGAGGCGACGCTCCCTCTGCACTGTCGCGCAGCAGCGGCGGCTTGGTGGAGGCTTGGTGGGGTGGAGGCCAGAAGCTTCCCCTCCTCTTCTCCTCCTCCAAGAGCAACAGGCACCTTCCTGTGTCTCTGTTCTGCTCTCTTCTTTCTTTTCTTTCTTCCTTTCTTTCTTTCTTCCTTTCTTTTTCTTTCTTCTTTCTTTCTTTCTTTCTTTCTTTCTTTCTTTCTTTCTTTCTTCTTTCTTTCTCTTTCTTTCTTTCTTTCTCTCTCTCTTTCTCGCCTTGCCTTTTTTCTTTTTCTTTCTTTCTACAAGTCTTTAGACAAAGCAGAGCATTCTTTCTCTCCTCTGCTGGCAAGGAGCCTGATCCCTGGGTTCATTTGTCTGAACCCAGGTAGGTCCCCGGGAACTGGGCAGAAGCTCAGAGGGCACTGGATGAACTCCTGCCCTCCTGCCCAGGGTGGAGGGCAGAGAGCATGGAGGCTCCCTTGGTTAGCTGGGCTTGGAGGTTGCTGACCTTGTGCATATGTGGTATATAGGATGTGTGTTGATAAGTGTATGGGGCATGTGTGTGCAGGGGTGTGTCCGTGGAGGGTAGGGAGTGAGCTCCATAAGTTGGTAAGGGGAGGCAGGGCAGTATTGCATGTATAAGTGTGTTCACGTGTTTAGGGGTACTTGTGTGGGATGCCCTGTGCCTGCAGGGATTTAAGGGTGTGGGGCACATGTGTGTGCTCACGCACATGCACACATGTGCATGGACAGATGATTGTGGATTGAACCTGACCCAGAGGTTGCTGGGCAGGATCCCTGAGGCATCACCCAGCTTTGGTTAGCATCCCCCTCCAGGAAGAGTGCTGTTTTCCATCCAGCCCCACACAGCTGGGGATCCAGGGCCCAAGGTGAAATGGGCACTGTGTTCTGATGGGTGGACTGCAGACCCCACTGTTTTTTGGACGTGAGACAGGCCAAGGTTCCCAGCCTTGGGGGATAGGTAACTAGGGTTCTGTGGCCTTGCAGAAAATAGTGTTAGGATCAACCCCAAATCCAGGCCAGACTAATCTCAGTAGAGATTCCAGCCATTGGCCACTGGTTTGCTGGGTGGTGGAATGGACCGTTAGTAAAGCCATCCTGACCCAGAGGGAAGAAGAAACAATTCTGTGCGTGTTAGTGTCTCTCACCATACGCCACTCTGAGTGGGCACCTGCAATGGTCCCCTGGCTTCTCCTTTGCCAACAAATGATGTTGACTATGGTTTTGCAGGGGGCTAGCTCCACAGAGAAAGGAGACAGCCCTGGAGGAGGGGAGAAAGTGGAAGAATCCCACCCGGGGCTCCACGTCAGCCGCTCCTCCAGGACCCTGACCTCAGGGTTCAAGCTGTCCTTTCTGCTGGGTGAGTGCATCCCTTCTAGCACCTCCTGGCTAAGTTCCTCCACCTACATGGCCAGGGTAACCAAAGGCCAAGCCAACCTAGATTTCTCATGGTCTCACTAGCGTCCCCCATCTGGCAATACCAAGTAGAGGGTCACCATAAACAAAAAAATCAACAGACTTCCCTGCAGGCATTGGGAACAACTCAGTGGGCTCAGTGAGCAAAGTGTGGCTGTAGGTCACCAAGGATGAACTCATCCTGTCATCCCATTTAACCTCCTTTAAGAGAATGTGACCACTGGGCACTCCATCGTGAAAACCCTAGCCAGCACTCTTGGGAGGCAATCACCCAGCAGCATAGCTGACACATGAAGCCTTCTGGGAGAAGGGGTTGGGATCAGGGGTGTTCAGTGTGGGGCCAAGAAGGCTTCCTGGAGAAGGTGGTGTTGGAGTGGGGACTTGGAGGTAGCAATTAGGGGGCTTGTGGATATTTGGATGGACAGAGAGGAGCAAGGGAGGGTTCATATGGACTGGAGGTGTGAGTACAGGTTGGGAGGGGCAGGAGTTCTTTGTTGACAGGCATCAGGTAGGTCAGTGTGAATGAACAGACAAGGTAGGGTGGAAAGAGGGAAAAGATTGACAATCATTCGGGTACTGGATACCTACTTTAGGCCAGGTTCTGTGCTAGGTATTGGGTCCCTGTTCTCAACGAGCTTGCAGTCTCCAACAGGCAGACCAACATTAGTCAACTATTTAAAATAGTGCCAAGGAGGGGGCGCCTGGGTAGCACAGTCGTTAAGGCGTCTGCCTTCGGCTCAGGGCGTGATCCTGGCGTACCGGGATCGAGTCCCACATCAGGCTCCTCTGCTGTGAGCCTGCTTCTTCCTCTCCCACTCCCCCTGCTGTGTTCCCTCTCTCGCTGGCTGTCTCTCTCTGTCAAATAAATAAATAAAATCTTAAAAATAAAATAAATAAAATAAAATAAAATAAAATAAAATAGTGCCAAGGAGAAGAGCACTTGGACTTGAGGTCTCTTGAGCTAGCCAAAAGGAGAATGCAATGGGGTTTCTCTGGACCTGAGGTGCAGGGATGGATCCAGGCTGGAGAGACACACTTGTGAGTCAGCTGCTCATATACTGGAACAAGGCAGGGGTCAACCACTTTGGGACAGCAGAGGCAGCCTGAGGTGGACCCTTGTGGAATGTTTGCCTCCATGCCCAGTCACTTGCCTCACGGAGGGATGAGTCTGCAAAAGAGATAGAGAAGGGGCTGCCGGAGGGAGGGACCAGTACCTCATGTCTTCCCTGCCCTGTGCTGTCCCCTTGTCAGGGACCTTACCCCTGGTATTTTATTTAATCCCTACATTATAGCTGATGAAACTGAGTCTTGGAGACCTCCAAGAGCTAGGTTTAAGGTCACCTAGCAAACGGCAGAGCCATTGCACCAGAAATGAAGCAAGGGATACTCCTGAGCACATGCTATGTGCCTGGTGCCAGGACAGAAGAGGAATGAGAAGGGCCTCTATGCCATCCCCTTGGAGATGTTAGAACCATCATGGAGGGGGATGATTATAGCAGGATATGGCTAAGGGGGCTCAGGGGAGGGAGCCTTACACCAGATAAAGAGATCAGAAAAGTCTTCAGGGAAGAGGCAGGACTTGAAAAGGCCCAGAGGACAAGGAGATTTAGAAACTGGTAGATGGGACAATGGTATCTGGGTGGAGGGAAGTTCATAAGAAAGGATATGAATTTGGGGGCCCATGGGGGTCCAGGGAGGAACAAACGTACTGCTTTGCCAGGAACATAGCGTTAAGAGAAGAAGAATAATATGGGATCAGGCAGCAGAAGTCGATAGGGGCGTGACCATCAGGGAAGCTGAATTTGACATGAAGGAGTCAGGCTTCAGCCAAAGCTACTGGCAATCCTGAAGCGAGGAAGCACTGGTCAGGTGGGGACTCCAGGAAGACAAACTGACGAACCTGAGGATTTTAATTTCACCTCTTAAATAGTCACTGGGATCTGGGGGGATCACAGTCCTCAGTTTGAAACTCTGTGCTAGAATTTTCACTGTGAATGTCCCTGAGTTCCAGGCGATCCTAGTACAAAGCTCTTCTCCCTCTTCCTATAACCACATTAGGGATCACACTGCTGGGCCCAGGACACAACGTGGTTCCTTCCATGGGTGTCATTCTGGAGACAGTGAAGGACCCAGGGTCAGGACAGGTAGCTGGAGTGGATGCTCCCAGTACAGCCTAGAAAGGAGCCATGGGTGAGAGCGGCTGGAGGGCAGGGGATGGGTTCACCTGGTTGGTCATGTATCTCCCCTGTTCCTTGCTCAGATGCCATACAGGAGTCTCAGTAATCATTATCTGAGACCCCACAGATGTGAGGTTGTAGGTTTAAAAAGAGTCATCTAATAGAAAAACATTGATGAACTGACCACCTAAAAAGTAGTTCCCACCTGAACATCTCTCCTTGCTCAATGCCAGCATCCATCCCTGCCCGTCACTTAATATCTACATCCATCAGGCTCTCTTTGGGTTTGGGGTGGTGTCAGCAGCTGAACATACAATGCCGAAGGATCACAGAATGAAACTGAAATCTTGTGAAAGTTGTAGGATTTAATGAAGCCAACCAAAGGCAACATCGGAGCTCTTCAAATCACACAAAAAGTCACAGATGAATTAGAACCCTGAAGAGGTAGACCAGTCAACAAGAGAAGGAAAAATTGGCAACAATGAGTTCATGATAGGAAACTTGAATCGTTACACTGTGACAGTGAAACAAGAAATGAAAAAAGAATGTCATATCATGCTAGCATTTAATTTTGCACAAAAAATGTATCTCCCCCCAACCCAATCAATAGTTGATTTGTTCTTTGTTCATTGAAAGGGTTAGCACATGTCTGTAATTATAATCTTATTTTGGCCCAATATAAGATTCTATATTCATAATTTTAGTTTCACTTTTCAAAATAAAATCCCAGTTGGAAACATTTTTTTCACTCACTAGTTCATATGAAATTTTGGCTCCTGTCTTAAGTGGATTCACTCAGAATGGTCTTGTTCTGGACCAATTATTGGGGGAATATGGAGGTCATTCATTCATTTACTCAACATTTAATGAGCACCTGCTGATTGCTGGACACTCTTCTAAGCACTAGGTAAACAACTGTCAACAAAATATACAAAAATCTCTGCCTTCACGGAGCTTAAATTCTAGTGGACCCATTGGCCACGCGCCCCTCCCCCACCTCTTACTCCCTTCCCAATATTGTGATTTCTGTCCCTGGACCATCATCTTTGCTCAGAGATCCAAACATTCATGGCTCTCCCTGCCAAGTTAGATTAGGTTGTTCTGCAGTAAAAAGCAGCAACATTTTCATTCTTGCTCCTGCTGCACAACCAAAGTGGATCATGTATGTTGTCACATAACACAGTCGCTCTTAGGTCCAGGACAACAGAGGCTCCTCATGGACACGTGTCCCCATGATCACAGTGACAGGGAATAAGACATGGCCAAGTACACAGCAGCTTTGAAAGTTTCCTCATGGAAGTGACACACCTCACTTCCTCTCAATTCATTGGCTGAAGCAAGACACACAGCCACACCTTCTGGGGACAGCCTGCCAAGTGCCCAGAGGAGAACTGGAAAGGGTTGCCCAACAGTGTGAAGATCACATGTGGGCTTCTTCGAGACAGGGGCATCACAGTCTTTATGAGGATGCAGACATACTTCTTGCTGTGTCCAGAGAGGGCTCTGGCTTCGTCCTTTTTTCATATAATCCCATTGTGAGTTTCCACCCTCGTGGTTTCATCTACATTGCCTCCCAAAGGCCATCTCCAAATACCATCATGGTGGGGACTAGTGCTTCCACATATGAATTTGCAGGGACACGGACTTTCAGCCCGTAGCATAAAGAACACTCTGCTGTAGGAGCTCCAATTCTCCTGCATCCTTCCCCCACTGAGCCTCAGTCCCCAATCCTTAAAATGGGCATAATAATCTTTATTCTGCCCCAAGTCATAGAGCTCCGATTAATTCATAGATGTGAAAGTATATTACAAATCGCTCCATATGAGGCACGGATGTTTATCATTCCCACTTTCATGGCACAGTGGTAGACGGGAAAGGGTAAGTTGGGCAGAGACTAGAACCCCCTCACTACTTTAAATTCCATCATTTTCAACTCTTTGAACCTTGAAGTCTTTTCTAAGAGATTCCTCAAGATTCTGTCGGGAGATGTGACTTGACCAGCTTTGCCCCTCAGCCCATCTTCCCCCACACAGGCCACAGCTGCCTGCTCACCTTCAAAAGCCAGCCCTCCCTCGTTCACACGGCTTCAGGTGACCTGACCACCTCAGCTGAGTCGTATATACCTGTGCAGATCCGGTCAACCCTGACTCCGGGCCAGGCACCGTGCTTGGCGCTTCACACACGTGGCTTCACCACGTCATGATGATGCTCAAAGCAGGTCTGCTCCTGTGCCCATTTTACAGATCAGAAAACCGAGGTTCGGAGAGATGAAGTGACTTGCCCTTGTTATTCGGAGGTACAAGTCAGAGCCTGGCTTCCAACCTAACTGTTGGGACTCCAGAGCCTGAGCTCTTGACCCTCAGGCTGGCTGATCAGGGGGCCTCTCCCATTGGCCTCCTCTCTCTGCCTTCTTGTCCCCAGCTGGTTGTCTTCTTGTCTCCGTTGCAGATCACCCCACTTTGTAACTTGGACTCTAAGAGAAGCCTTTTGTCTTGCTCCTGAGCGTGGGGGGTATGGTCAGTACGGCTTCTACAACAGCACAGTGATAGATGCAGAGGCACGGGAAGGAGACCGCGAGACTTTTAGCCCCACACCTATCACTGACTAGCTTTGTGACCTTGGGCCAGTTTCTTAACCTCTCTTACGTTCACCCAGATCATCTGCAGAAAAAAAAGAAAGAAAGAATGAATGAAAAAAGAAGTCTATAAGCTCAGGAAGAATCAGTGTGCTAATCCCCATAAACTGCTTAGCGAAGTGCCTGATTCAGTGACAGTTTGTTGTAAGTGCCGGGAGCCTCTAAATCCTATCTCCTTAAGCCTGGTTGGCAGTGGGGACTCGATGCTGGACCCAGCTCCTTCCACTGCCCCGCAGATTCCTTGTTAACCTTCAACTGGCTCTTCAGCAGCTGGAGCCCTCCCGGGAAAAGGGACACTGCAAAACCTCTTCTGAGTTTCTCCTGCGCTCTTACCCCCTGAGACCCATTTGAAGGCCTCTCTGTGTGTCCACGATGCTCTGTTTGCCTCTTAGCGCAGATGATTTCCCAGCGGGAGTTGCCGCAACGAGGCCGACTCTGTAGGAGGATCCATCATTGCTGCTCCAAGTACGGGGAAGGAACGTCAGAGGGTGGGAGCCAGTGTGATGTGGAGCCTGGGGGTTTTGCCCCCGTTGAGGCCAGGGATGGCAGCCTGTGAATAAGGGCAAGCGGGCTCTCGGGTGCCCTGAAGGGGCCTTGGTACCTGGATCTGACTAGGAGTCAGAAGGACACAGTTAACAACCTACGTTCTGGAGCCAAACAGCTAGGGTTCAAATCCTAAATGCACCACCAGCTTGCTGTGTGACCTTGAGATGTCTTTAACCTCCCTGGGCCTTGGTTTCCTCTGCTATAAAGTGAAGATGATCTGCTTCATAAGGTCTTTATGGGGCTGAAATGAGATAATCCCCTGGAGAACTCCAGAAACAGTGACGCCTCTGAAAGTAGCCTAAAAGTCAGATATGTGGCCCCCTTAAAATGGGAACCTTCAGATGAGGAACCCATACAGGGCACCTGGGTGGCTCAGACCAGTGAGCGTCTGACTCTTGATTTCCACTCAGGTCACGATCTCAGGGTTGAGATCGAGCCCCAGGTTGGGCTCTGCACTCAGTGGGGAGTTCGTTGGAGGTTCTTTCTCTCCCTCTGCCCATCCCCCTGCTCATGCTCTCCTTTGTCTCTCAAAAAAGTAAATAAATCTTAAAAAAAAAAAAAAGATGGGGAACCCATACACATCTGTTCCCTTAGAGCAGCTGGGAGCACTTGATTTCTTCTGGGTGGACCCTGGACTTTCAACTTGAGAGAGAGGACAGTGGATTAATTCTCCAGGCCCATCTCTTTATGTTGTCAGATAAAGATGTCAAGACCGGGTCAGGGTTGGGAGGTGACCCTCACCAGGTCACTGCAATAAGTATGGAGGGGTCTTGTGGTTAACAGCTCAATCTCTGAAGCCAGAGTCCAAATCCTAGCTCCATCACTTATGAGCGTATCACCTTGAGCAAGGGATGCAAACACTCTGAGCCTCAGTTTCTTCATCTGCAAAATGGGGATAACAGACCTGTCTCCTTCGTAGGGTTCTCCCGAGGGTTCTTGGAGCTAATGCATGAAAGGCACTTAGAATAATGCCCAGCAGATATTAATTACTCGACATATGTCAACTGTTATTACGTTTTTTTTTTTTTTAAGATCTCATACATTTATTTATTTTTGCAGGGGGCGGGGGAGAAGGGCAGAAGGAGAGAATCTCAAGCAGATTCCATGTTGAGAACAGAGCCCGATGCAGGGCTCACCACCCTGAGATCATGACCTGATCCGAAATCAAGAGTCAGATGCTTAGCCAACTGAGCCACCCAGGCACCTCTAGCTGTTACTACTTTTAAAGAACTCTTTCAGCCACTCTTCTATGTGCTGGGGAACATAACAAGGAAGAAGACACCTTCGGTCCCTACCCCCTGGGGCAAGGTGGACAAAGACAGACAGTAAGCCAGCCACCCACCCGTCTTTGCGTCCCGCCAGGTGCACTGAGTGGGAGATCCAAACGGTGGGCCCCGGCAGTGTGTGTGACAGCAGGGTCCCAGGCTGGGGCCCATATGGAGTGGTCGGCAGAGCTGGCACTCGGGCCTGGGGACCTTGTCTCTTTGTCCAGTGCCCTGGACAAAGCCCATGCAGCCTGTCTGTGCCATCAGAGGGGACAGCAGGTGCGGGGGAGTAGCCTCGCAGGGTAGCGCAAACCTCCCTGGGACCTCAGAGGAAGTTAAGGCAATGAATCTATGCTTCAGCCAACACCCAGGCCAGGTGCTGTGGGAAAAGGGGCCCCTGGGGTGGCTGGACGGCAAGTCTGGGGGCTACGGGTGTCCATGACCACCATGGGGAAATGCCAAAAACACAGGTGCTCAGATGCGGCTGGAGTTGGTGGAAGAGCAAGACCAGGAAGAAATTCCAGAGAGGAAAGGAAATGAAAGCCTTGCCAACATGCATTTAGGAGGAGGCCCTGGGGTAAGCAAGCCCTCTAGACGCAGTGTCTCACTTGCAATCTTTGCAAGAGCAGGCGCGGTTATACTGCCGCCTGACATGCCCGTTATACAGAGGGCAAAACTGAGTTTCAAAGAAGTTGCTGTGAGAAACAATTGGCAAGAAAGAGGAAAGACAGTTTCCCGAAGCAGCAAGTAGCTTCCTAGCCTGTCATTCTACCACTTCCAAGTGTTTGGGGAAGGCTCAGTACAAGGGTGTCTCTTCAATTTCTAAGGAGCAACCCCCCCCCCCACCATGCAAGAGATCAGTTCTAGAAGGCAAAGGACTGTGGGGCGGGGGACGGGGTTCTGAAACAGCCCTTCCCCGGCACCATCCTCCCGTGAACTCCTCAGCGCCCCGGGGAGGCCTGGACAAGGCTAAAGCCACAGACGACCATTTAGTACGTTTCCTGGGGCCACGGGGCTGCTAGTGGCTCAGCACAGGGGGCTCACCTTGCACGTGCGGCCCTGGAAAGATGGGTGGAAACTGCATTGTGTCAGTGGAGCCCAATTTTCCCAGTGATGGGGTGGCTCGTTTCTGAATGACCCTCAATGGGCAGAGACTGCAACACCAGGGACGTCACGGGGCCCCCAGGAAACAGGCCCGTTTCTGTGCACCTGTCAGCCAGCACCGCCCGCAAGGATTCACACACCTTCTCAATGGTGGACAACAGAGACTCTTTTCGGAAACCCGACAGAACCTCACCAAGGGATTGGAGGACGTGCATTTTATGATGTGGTTATGCCTCTTCCTCCCTCCTGCAGCAGGCCCAGACGCAGCCTCTTAGCTGGAAGCTTCTGCCGCCACCGTGGGCGGCTTGGGCCTCAGCCACCTGCAGGGCTGGCTGACCTGGACATCCGGACTGGCCGGACTCCAGGTCTCTCTCGGCAGTGTGGGCACGCCAAGCACTGAGCAGCCTGGGCATCTTCCGGCCTGATTACCACCCAATTCCCCACCCCAGAAGAAGACTACATCTGTCCCTGGGATGGAATCCTACAGGCTTTGGGCTGAAATCAAGAGATGTCTCGCATTGTTAGCTGCTTTAGATGAACCCCCAGCCAAGGCCTATTCCCACCCCAGATACATTCCATCCTGTTCATTTATTCATTCATTCCCTCGCTCATTCAATCACTGGGCCAATGGAGCACCTGCCAGCATCCATTCAGGCCATCGGTGAGCACTGACTATGGGCCAGACAATGGGGGGGACAGTCCTCGCCTGGAGCGCCAGGAGCTGACAGGACACAAAGGGACAGGACACAAGGCCTCGGGGCAGAGTCCTTGTCCATCGTGCTCGCCTCTGGGGCCCAGGCTCAGCACAATTCTGGTACATGGGAGGCACTCCATCTACATCTGCTGAATGGACAGCACACGGCCAATGAGAGAGTGGGCTTGCCAACGGTGCTAGTGAGGGCAGTCATGATGCCAAGAAGACTTCATGGAGGTGGTGGCATTTGACCTGGGCCTTAAGGGATGGATGAGCCCTCCTCTGGGGGGCAGGGTTGGGGTGGGGACGGCCTTCCTGGCAGAGCCAGTGGCATCAGAAGAGACGTGGAAGCAGGAAAATCAGGCTTGTTTAGAGGAAGAGCAAGTGGTTTTGACTGGTTGGAGTACAGGGTAGATGGGGCGGGGGTGGGAGGGTTCAGAAGCATGGATGTAGGCCCAAGGTGGGGGCATGGAGAGAAGGAGACCAGAATGTGAGAACCCCAGAATTCTAGAAGCTTAGGACAATCAGCCAGGCCTGAGAACCCATTGACTCTGCCCCTACTTTGAAGGCAGTGTTGGTGCTGCTGTGTGTGGGGGGCAGTCCTTGAAGGACTGGCTCCCAGTGGGGGCATGAAAGCATGGACTTTCTAAACAGCTCAGTGACAGGGAAAAGGATGAGGACCCCCAGCCCAAGGTGAGTGGGCAGGGGTCAAGGCCAGAATTGCATGGTGGGCTCACAGTCTACATCTGGCCCAGGTGTGGCTGAGCCCACTGAGCTGAGGAGCCCTGGGCCTGTGGGCACAGTCTGGGGGCATCTGGCTAGGGGGAAGGGGAGAGGTCTCTAGAATGGCTTTCCAAGTGGGGAAAGGAGGGCCGCCAGGCTGCCTCTGGGACAAAAAGTGAACTGGGGAGGAGAGGCGATAGGGCCCATTTCAGTAGCAAGGCCAGAATCAGAGGGCTTACTGAGGTGGGCTCTTGGGCAGGGATCTTCCCAGCTTCCCAAGGATCTTCCCAGCTGTGCCAACTCGGCACCTGTGCAAGCCCACTCAGCCCAGGAAGGGGCCCTGCAGGGAGGTTCTACGGGAAAAGACACGGAAGAGAAGCCTCCAGCCCCATCAGGACCCACTAGCTTCCTGCCCACTCACTTGCAGGCATTCTGTCCTTTATCCATCCAGCTTCTAAGGAGGTGGGCACTGTCATGGTCCCATTTTACAGATGTGAAAGCTAAGGCACAAAGAGGTTAAATAACTTGCTCCTGGTCTGTTCAGGGCACAGTGAAAAGGTCTGGAACAAAGTGACCATGCAGACCACGGCAGGAGGTGGTGACACTGGACAGAGATGGGGACCTAAGGGGGATGAGGCTTGAATGCCATGCTGAGGGTTTAACCTGTCCCAACAGACAAGCGCAATGCGGAGCCATGACGCTCAGGGTAAAGGGAGGCTGGTGTGTGTGTGTGTGTGTGTGTGTGTGTGTGTGTGTACGTGCCTGAGGTAACAGAGTGAACTGGAAAGAACACAGCCTGGAAGTTGAAGGACAAAGTCAGACATGGTAGAGGTGGTCCAGGGCAGAGTAAGGAGGCAGCAGCGGTGGAAATGGAGAGACAAAGAGGACGTCAAGAGAGCGCCTGGGCGGAAATGTTCCAGCGCGGGGAGCAGATTAAGCAGGAGGCAGGGCAGCCACACAGCAAAGCAAGCACGCGGGCTCTGTGGTCCTCCTGCTCGGGTCCAGCTTCCAGCCCCGTTCCCTACTGGCTGTGTGACCTTGGAAAGTCTACCTCACCTCCCTGAGCTTGGTGTTTTCAGCTATAAGACAGGGATTCTGGGAGTACCTACGCCGGAGGGCTGTTGCCAGACTTTACAGATAAAGCCCGTGGAATGACATTTCATTCATTCAAAAACAAATCTTTAGTGAGCATCTACTACAGGCAGGCATTGCTGTCTCGGTAGTGGGTATAGCAGCGAAGGAGCTGAAAACAACCCCCGCGCCCCCGTTGGGGATGACACTCTGGAGAGTTGGGGAGACACGTCAAACCAGAATATACAGTATGCCAGACGGTGACAAGTGCTTCGGAGAAATCCAGGAAAGAGGGCTAGGAAGTGCTGAGAGTTGGTGATTTTTAGAGCGACCTGTGTGACTGAGAGAGCGGTCTTGGAGATGGAGCGTTCAGGGTGGCGTCCGAAGCTGAGCTAGAGCGGGGAGCAAAGGTTTCGGGAGGAGGGGGCAGGGAGTGAGGGATAAAAGAGCAGGGAGTTGGACGCACCACGCTATGGATGCTGAAGTCACCGGGCTGATGGCAGGGCTGGGGAGCAGAGGACCATGGGAACCAGGTGCCAAGTGTTTGCTACAAGAAGGGTGGAACCAGGACCTTGGGAACGGCAAGCAGTGCGGGGAGGCATTGCATCACCAAAGGGCATCAGCCCCGTACCCCCCCACCAAATCACCACCACAGAGAAGGGGTTTTATAGGCAGATTAAAAAAATGGTGATCTTGGAGCAGCAGCTGAGACCAAGGAGGGCACCTGTCCCACCTCCCGACTCTGAGGGGAGACAAGGAGTCAGCAGCCCTTCCTGTCTGGGGCTGCAGGGGAAGCAGGTCCTTGGACAGGGACTCGGAGAGGAGCCCGCTGGCTCCGGCGTGGCTGCAGAGGGCCCAGCGGGAGCCTTGGAAGCTGGGGGTGGCCGGAGGCTGGCGCAGGGACACAGAATCACAGCATCCCCTGTGGACGGACCGTCTGTTAGAAGATGCTGGGACCCTGGTACATTTGGGGCCTTGACATGAACACTGAGATGAGAGCCTGATGAATTTAGCATCAATGTCTTCCCGGAGGAGCTGCCCTGGTGGTCAGAGGACATCTCTCCCTCAGCCGGGTGAATGAGGAACCCAGAAACTGCCAGCCTGGTGTTATAATTGCATATTCATTCATTCATTCATTCATTCATTCATTCCACTGTATAAATATTTATTGAGCACCTAATATGTGCCAGGCACTGTACTGGGTACTTTTAAACATTATTCAATGTGATCTTCATGGTGCTGATGAGGTGGGAGCCAGCGGCCCCTCCGTTCGCCCAGTTTTGCAGACGAGGGAGCTGGCATCCAGGGACTAAAGGGCACCCACTTGGGGGAGTGAAGCAGTCAGTGAGGCACCAGGACTCACGGCTAGGTTTGTCCGGCTCCAGAGAGGCCTGCCCGAAGGACAGGGATCGCGGGCAATTTACAGGTTCTAGACCATCAAGAAGAGTCTTGGTTTCCTCAGTCTCCCCGGGAAACCTGGGTGTTTCCTAAGCCCTGGCTCGATAACCAAATTGGGATTATTGGAGGGAGGACACCCAGCATTATTGGCTCTGGTTTCTACCTCTCACAGGGTTGGCCCTGGGCTGCTTCAGGGGAAAGCCCTACACAAGCACCCCCTGTACCCCTCTGTCCTTCTGCGCCCCCCCAAACTCATGTGCAAGACCGAATATATCTCTCTTTGGGCCTCACTGTCCTCATCTGCAAAACAGTAATGCACCTTATACGGCGGTTGTGAGGATTCAGTGAAATAATACAGCGTCTAGCACATTCGAAGTTCAAGAGATTCCAGCCGCTGTTACCACTCCTCCTCCACGCTCCTTCTTCGCTGCCAGATAGGTTGCAAGCTCCTTGAGGACAGAGCGGCCTCTTGTCTTCATACCCCTAGGTGTGAATTCAGGGCTTGGAATACAGTAAGTGCTTATCAGTGCTGCATGAATTGATGAAAAATACGCATTGTTTAGGCCCCAAAGAATTTCAAGTTGACTCTTCCCAAGAAGAGAAGGTACTGATATTGTTAAAAGGTCGATTCTGAGTGAGTCTGCCCCTGTGTTATCGACAACATTCATCCAAGCCCCACTTCCCAGACGAGCCCACACCCTGCCCCACTTTCTGGGCCAAGACCCCTCCCCTACTTCCTGGGCAAGGTGCCCATAGGGTAGGCCCCAGGGACGGTGTGGGAAGATGCCCCTGGCCAAACTCCATCCCACAATGGATGAAGATAAAGGCCAAGTTGGCCACACATCTGGGTGTTGGTTCCCTGAAGCTGGGCTCCTCAGTCAGCAGACTGCCAGGAGTGACCCAGGCTGAGGAGGAGGGGGAAGGAGGGAGGGTGGTTGGCCGTGGAGGTGGCTCAGGAAATGAACTCCGCCATCTTGTTCTGCCCCCCTTGGGCTTTGCTCGGCCACCAGGACAGAGAACACTCCTGGGAGGAGGCGGCTGGGAATACAGCAGCCCCCTCCTGGATCCTTATCTGCTTCCTGCTGTCAGTCAGCCCAACCAGATAAGGCCGGGCTGCTGCTAGCCGTCTGGGCCGGAGCCACAAGGGAGAACACGATTAAAGACCCGGCTGCCTGGCAGGACGTGTGGGAGCGCGGGAGGATCCCAGCAGGGACACGAGGAGGACTGGAGGGGATGAGGTCCCTTCTTTGAGAAAAGGCAGGGTAATAAGCATGCATGGAACAGCCTTGCAAATCAAAGCAGCAGTTCCATAGGGAGGAAAACCCAGAGGGAACCTGACCTCAGATTTGCATTCCCCACCCTTTGACTTCGCTTCCCATGCCCACCACACCCTTCAAGCACAGTGAGGACCTGGGGTGGGGGGGTCTCGGGAGCCCAGTAGACCATGGACACATCCCTGCCCTGGGAAGGGCTCGGTCCTTCACTCGGCAGTGACGACAGTCGTCCGTTCCTGTATTCGTTTAACCAGCACTGAGGATACAGCAGGGAGCACAGAGACCCGGCCCAGCCCTCCAGGAGTACACCCTGTACATGGGATGATAGCAACAAAAGAACTTCACACGACGAACTGCATCTGAGGGAGAGAGCTGGCCCTGCGGGAGGCAGATGAACAGAGAACGCTGGGTCCTGGGGGGTGTGGCTTCCCCACGGGGTGACCCTTGGTTGACACCAAAGGACGAGACGGAGGTTACTAGTTTAAAAGTGGGTCATAGGGTGAGCCTTTCAGGGGTGAATGGCAGGACCAAGGTGGGAGATCCCAGGACATGTTTGAGGAATGGACTGGAAGCTGGGAGAGCCACAAGGGCTGTGTGAGGATGCGGTGACTGACCCGCTGGAGAAGCCAGCAGGCCAGACTACACAGGCCCTCGGCCGTCCTAAAGGTTTTGGTCTCTGCCCCGGGAGCTGGGTGGCGGGAGCTGGAGAGCTCTCCAACTGGTGCGTCGCTAGGGAGGCCTGGCCACTGAGGAGAGAATGGATTGGGGGGAGCAGTAGATTCAAGAGGCCAACGGGGAATCTTGGTCCACATGGATACGGTGGTGGCTGGGACGAGGATGCCGGTGGCGGAGAATGGGTGGGTGCCAGGCGTTTGCAGAGATAAATCACAAGCTTTAGCCATTGGACTGCTATGGGGGCTGCAGGGTGAAAAAGAGGCGCCAGGATGACTCCCAGCCTTTTGACCTGCACACCTAGAGGAAACAGGTGGCTCCTTTCACTTGAGTATCTTTTGGGGGTACTCCTCGCCGCCCTCACAACCAGTGCTGACGGCGGTGGGTAGATTCCTTCTAGATGCCCTCTGCAATCAGAGAAGGAGGGATGGGGTGCACTATCTCCTCTCCCTCATCCTGCCTAGGGAGCAGAGATGAAGGGACTGACAAAGGGACGCCTGTGTCCCTGGGTTCCCATCCTGAGTTCGGGGAGCCCTGTCCTTTGGGGAGAATTCCAGGTTGGCCGTCAACCTCCTTGGGCTCTAACCCTGACTCTGCTCCCTCCCACTGAGTGAACCCAGGCAGGCCACATGTCTTTAGGGCTCAGTTTCTCTGCTGTGAAATGGAAAGTAAGGGAATTCCTACTTCTCTCAGGGATGGTTGAGAGTGAACAGGAGTCACTCCCTGGGAAGAGCGTGGGGAGAACTGGAAGAACAGCATGCTGGCTGCCTGTGGGGGCAGAAGTGGAGGCCGGGGCAGGGAAGGGATGGGGGCACCTCTCCCCACTTTCCGCCCTTCCTGTGTCTTGCAGGTCCTGAAGGCTGAGTAGCCAGCGGGATGCCTGGTCTGCTGAACCAGATCACAGGGGCTGCCCTGCCCCTCACCGCCTCCGATGTCACCTCCTTCGTCAGTGGGTACGCCCTGGGGCTGACTGCCTCTCTCACCTACGGCAACCTGGAAGCCCAGCCCTTCCAAGGTGAGGACCCCTGTTGCGGCTTCCCCAGGGCCCACCTCCATCGTGTGTAATCCTCACCTTGACATGTACTAGCCGATCCACACAGGGCAAGGCATGTACATTTTCCGAGCCTCAGTTTGCTCATCTGTGAAATAGGCACGGCAGTTCCTCCTCTCAGGCCTCCAAGCCAGTAGCTCATCGGGTCAGGATTTGGGCTCAGCCCCAGCCGGCTGTCCCGCCACTATCTCCATCCCACAAGGCATTCCCACCTGCGTCAAATGGCCGGTCCCCCCACTTTCTCAGGGAGCCTCCCAGTAGGAGAGGCATCAACACTCCACAGAGAACCAGGAGCTCCCACGCTTGCCTCTGTGACCTTGGGGAAGCCACTGTCCTCCTGCAGATCGGGACGCTCCTCTGCCCGTCGGGACGCCGGGGTTTGCAGGAGGAGCCAATGAGGTAATGCGCAAGCAAGGACAGTGTGGCATGAAAAGCAGTGTGAGACGATGAATCATCAGTGCGGGGCAGGCGAGAGCGTGCGGGACGCTGGCCGGCAGAAGTCTGTAAATCAATCGCCTCTCTTCCCACTTCAGGAAGGGGGGCACAGGAAGGCTGGCCAGGAGGGGCTGTGTAAAGTCTTACTGTGGCTAGGATTCCTCCTCATCCACAGTGAGGGGGGCCTCCTAACCCCCAGACTTCATGTCTTGGGGTACCACCCTCTGTCCCAACCATCTCGGTTCCCAAAGAAACCTGCAGGGAAACTGACTTTTCCTCAGAAAACTTCTGGGCCGAGAAGACCACCCTGGTGGTCTGTTCAGGAAAATCTCCAGGGGGCGACTTAAAATGGAACTTGCTAGGGGCCCAGGAGACTAAAGGACTGGCTATCATGGGGACGGTCCTTAGGCTTTCCACGTTCAGGGAGAGCCAGTCTCCTCATTTTGTAGATAAGGAGGCTGCGGCTCAGAAGGACGGGAGCCAGGGTCTATGGGGGGCTCACCATGGGCCAGGCATTGGGCTGCCCCAGGGTTCATGGGCGCATCAAATGAGATCCTACCTCCATCCCTCAAGAGTGGCCCCCAAGCCATCGGCATCACTCAGGAGCTGAGTGGAAATGCAGAATCTCAGAATTTGTCCCGAAACTACTGAATCAGAATCTGCATTTTAACAAGACCCACCCCTCACCCAGGTGACGCATGTGCTCTTAGAGTCTGAGAAGCACAAAGGTATAAAAACACAGGGCACACGGCTAAATCATGGTGGCTACTTTTTCCAGTTTTGCGACAAGCCCATGAGTTTGGCTCTATCGGCCCCATTTTACAGATGGGGCTGTGAGGCTTCAAGAAGCCCGGTGTCTTATTCACGGTCACCAGGCTAGGAGGGGTGGCAGGGACTGGATTAGAGCCTTCGTCTATCTCCTCCGATGCCCCAGCTCCTTGGCACATAGAACAAGTCACATAAAAACCTGGATTTCCACGTTGTCTTGAAAACTTAGAAGCCCTGGCCACGTGGGTCTCACATGCCAGCGAAGTAAGGCTAGCTGGGACACAGGAGCAGCTGTGCCTTTGCCCCACTGCTCCCACAATGCCTCTGGTGCCCTTACCTGACCAGCCCCAGAGCCACGAGGTCCCCACTGGAGCCCCCCAGCGTCCTCTAAGTGGCAGTGAGTACCGTCCATCGATCTGGCAAAAGACTTGGCTTCCCTCCCAGGGGTGGGGTGTGCAGGGTGCGGCTGGGGCACCCCGTGATGCTGGGCCCTTCCCCTGCAGGCCTCTTCGTGTACCCACTGGATGAATATACCACAGTGATCGGCTTTGAGGCGGTCATTGCCGACCGCGTCGTGACAGTACAGATCAAGGACAAAGCCAAGATGGAGAGCACCCACTTTGAGGGCACCCGCATCCGAGCCACCACTGTCACAGGTGAGGAGGACAGAAGGGCTGTGGCAGGGCCCGGGCCCGTCTGGGGTCTCGAGCAGACTGGAAGGACAGCAGTGGGGTAGGGTAGAGAGAGCACTACACCAGGAGTCAGGAATCCTGTGTGACCTCAGGCCAATCATTCAACCTCTCTGAACCTCGTTCCTGCTCTCCCCTCAAAATCGTGGTGAAGATCAGAGGCAACAACCCCATGAGCTGTTGCCTCTACCTCTCTCGATAGCATGTCCGTTGAGCTCAGAGGCTGTGGAATGAATCACACTAGGGCTTGACTCCCCATCCTGTTGCTTGCCAGTGGTATGAGCTTAAATAAAAAATTAAACTTCATCCGTAAAATGGAACAAATAATTGTATGCACCCAAAGCTCAACAGAGACGTGGTTGCAGAGATGACAGTCTCTGATACAGAGGAAGGACTTGAATCATGGCTACTGGGCCTGCTCTTGAGTCTACTGAGGCACAGAGAGGGTGAGTGACTGGCCCAAGTTCACACAGCAGGTTAGTGACAGTAGGGGTTTGAATTCAGACCAAGTATCATGTGACGTAAGAGATTCTTACCATTGGGTCTGCGATCGAATGCGGTTTGTTTACCCGGTCATCAAGACATTCGAGAATCCTTTAATGAGCACCCAGCATGTGTAAGATACCAAGTTGCTTTCAAGTTGTTACAGCTGCTCACAGGCTGGAAGAAGAGCTAGGACACGCTTCTTCGGGGTAACCGCAACAGGAGGTGGGAGGAGGGAGTGGCTCTGGCAGAAGAGGTCTGGATAATGTCAGAGGAGGGAGAGAGGGGCCGAGGGGGCATCAGGGAGGCTTTCATGGAGCACTTGGTGGCTGGGTGATGCTGGCTAAGCAGGGGTGAGGAAATGGGCCTGTCAGACAACAGGAGAGAAATGAACAAAAACGCTTGCCCCAAAGCTGGGAGGGTGCTTGAATGCGATTCTTTCAGGGGGAGCAGAGTCTGGGAAGGAACGGGGATGTGACTTCTGCCCGGGTTTTGCGGGTCCCAGCCTCCCACTCCCAGCAGGGTGCAATGGAAAGTAGAGATCTCTGTGGGTTCAGACCCCAGTTCAACGAGTCAGTTATTCGCTGAATGACTTGGGCAAGTTGCACCCTCACGCTAAGCCTCAGTTTTCCCATCAGCAAAAGGGGCTTATAAACCTACCACCCTTACAGGGAACTAGAGGTAACACATGCATAGCTGCTGACTCCAGGCCTGTCGCTTAGGGAACACTCTGCAAGAGGGGATTTCTGTCACCCCTCCTTCCTGCACACCAGGGAAGCTGGCTTTGGATGAGGATTTGGAGCGGATCCTGTTCGTGGTCAACCTGGGGACCATCGCCCCCATGGAGAACGTCACTGTCTTTGTCAGCACCTCCTCGGAGCTCCCGACGCTGCCCAGCGGGGCTGTGCGGGTCCTGCTGCCTGCCGTCTGCGCCCCGACCGTGCCCCAGTGCTGCACCAAGAGCATCGGCCCCTCCACCCAGCAGACCCAAGGGTAAGGAGCCCCAGCCCGGACCAGGGGTAGAGCCTTGGGGGGCCGCAGGGAGTCCATCGGAGGAAGGCAGGGGAGTGAGGGGTGGGAGAGGTAGGGAGAAGAAGGCGGGGCTCAGTGCTAAAGCGGCCACCATCCAAATAATTGCTCCCCTCCGCTCCCATTCAGAGCACTCAGAATCTCCCTGAAATGCCCCCTGTCGCTATGGGCCAGAAGCTCTGGTATTTGGATAGCTTGGGATTAGAATGTCCAGGCTTTATTTTATACTGCACACAGGAGGTGTTTTCTGAGCACCTACTAGATGCTAGGCACGGAGCTGAGTATTAGGAATACAGAGGGCACCACGCCAAGGTGGCTCCTTCCTGTTTGGAGCTTGGTGGGAGAGATCATGATCCAATAAGAACACTACTGATGTGTAGGTAATTGTTTCTGGGCTTGCATGCATAATTAATGACGTGAGAAGAGCCATGAAGGAGAAGTTCATTGGGCTGACAGTATGAAAGAGGGACCCACCCTGCGGGCCCAGGGGCCAGGCCAGGCTGCTCTGGGAGTGGGAGCTGGGCAAGGACGGGGAGGTGTTCACAGAGAGGAACGTTCCCACAGATAAGAACAGCAGTGGCAAAGGCCCTGAGGTAGCAAGGACAGGACTCCAGAAAGAAACCAAAGCAGGGCGACAGGAGACAAGGCTGTAGACACAAGGGACACCGTGTGGCCCTGGCCAACTTCAGATCTCTCCCAAAGCAACAAAAAGCCACTACAAGGTGTTTCAGCAAGGTGGGGCAGGGAACACTGCAAGCCCAAGGCAGGACAGTTTCTCTCTGCTGCCCTCGAGGGGTAGGCAGAAAGAGAAGGTGGGTCCCAGCCTGAAGCCCCTGCTGCTGAAATTGGGTCTCCTCCCTTTTCCCCACCTGAGGACTGAGGAGGGCGAGCATTTCCCATTAAGGGAGAGAGGAGGCCCTTCTTACTCGTTGCGTTCACATGTCTTTTGAGGTCTTATATTTTATCATTCATGGGTGAATTTTTAAAATCTATTCCAGAGTGTCTTTGCACCATTTTGACATTAAAATAACACTCACAATTAATGTCCAGTTAAACTACTTAACTCCCGCAACCCCAAGCCCTGTCTCAAACCTTTGAGCCAAGCTGAAATCCAGGACAGTGCACCCTGTATATCCAGGAGTTTCATACACACCTTGGTAGGGTTCTGGGGACAGCCGGGAACACAGAAGACAGTGTCAGCAAACTTCTGGTTGCTACCGCTAAAATGCTGGCCTCAGGCCGAGCTGGGGGGAGGGTTATTGCAGCTTCCCATGTGAAGTCAGCCTGGAGGGCACTCCTCGGTAATTACCTGAACAGTAATTAAACACCTACTGTGTACCAGGCATGGTTCTGGGTGCTGGGAATACAGCAGTAAACTAGACAGACAAGGTCCCTGCCCTCATGGGGCTGGCATTCTGATGGGGGTGGGGGACATGGGGACAGACAGTAAAGAGATAAGCCCATAACATGTAATACCTTGGGTGAGTTCTATAAAACTAAATGCTTCATAGCATAGAGGCTAGGGGGGGATAGATAGATAAATAGGTTGCTATTTTAGCAGGAATAGATGGTTTAGGCAACATTTGAAGCCTGATCTGAAGAAAGGGAGGGTGGAAATACACTGGAGGAAGAACATTCTGGGCAGAGGGCAGAGCAAGTGGTAAGTGCAAAGGCCCTGAGGCAGCAGCGGACATGGTGTGCTGGAGGAGAAGCAGGAAGGCTAATATGGCTGTAGCAGCATGGGAGCAGGAAAGAGAGAGGTCAGAGGGATGATGGAGAGTCCGATGATAGGATCTTGAAGCCTAGGGTGAGGACTCCTGTTGGCACAGCAGAGAAGCTGGCAGCACAAGCCAGTGTCAGACCAGGAACATCAGACGCATGTGGTGTATTGTCAGATTTGCTTTCTAGGCTGGAAAGTTTCCACCAGAGTCTTCCTCTTTCCTCCTCCTCCCTAGCACTTGGTGTTACCTAATATTCTTATTTTTTCTTGTGTCGCTCTGTCTGAGCCACTTTGAGGTTCATGGGGATTTGTTGCCGGCTTCTCTCGAGAGCACCTGTTTCACTCTGCCTGCTGGAAGGGGCAAGAATAAACATCTCAGGGCCTCCCAGACCTCTAGTTCCTGGACCCACCAAGGTCTTGAATGTTCCCAGCTCTGGTAGGCCCTGCCTCTTGAACACAGAAGGCTCGGTGGTGCCGATGTCAGCAGGTGCAAAGACAGCACCTACATGCCTTTGACCCAGTAGCCCCAGACATAGTCTTTCCTAAGTCCAAAAAAGGGACGCAGACGAGGATCTTCATGGCCTCGTCATCTGTTGACACAGGGAGGCTGGAAGAAATAAGTACATGATAAGAGATGCCCCCAAGTAATCTCGTGTCCCCGCAAAGGCTGGTTTGCAGACAGCCACATAGACCCACATAGACCGAGCTCAGAAACACAGCAGCGAGCGAACAAAGGAAGTGATTGAATGTGATTCAGGACACAATGCGCTGCCTTCCATTGAACACACACAACCACATGCCACCGCACCCTCCCACCTCCCCCCACCACCACCGGGACTTCACAAGGAGCCCTGTGTGTCAAGTATTAAGCACGGAGAGCAAAGAGCTTAGAGGGTGTGGCCTTGGGGGTGGGGGATGGAGCGGGATCAGAGGCAGAGTGGGGATGACCCAGAAAGAGAGCCCAGAAACTTGAGCCTTCAGCAGGTGACACTTCACTGAGCTCTGGCTCAAGGCGCCTCATTATTATCCCCATTTCATGGATGAGAAACTGAGGCTTGGAGATGTGACTTGTGCAGGGGGTCCCAGCTCGTAGAGAAGGGCAGGGAGCCAAGAAGCAGGGTGATGTGGTGTTAACCTCTTCACTGTGTAGTAAGACTGACCTGGCAAGGACGCGCTTTCTGCCAAGTCCTAGCCGTGGGAACTTAGGCTAGCCGCTTCATCTGGTGGAGCCTCTATTTTCCCATGTGGGAAATGGGGAGATGGGGGCCCTGATGCCTCTTCTAGGGACACTGGTGAGAACGCTGTGTGCTGCTGCTGGGGGGCACCAGGCCTGGCGCCCGGCCCATCCACTGTAGGAAGCTGCACCTTATGCCTGAGTCCGGGCTCTCCCAGGAGGCAGGTCGTGGGGCTAAGGGTGTAAAGTGGGAGGAAGCTAATCAGCCCCCTTGAGAGCTGAGCTGCAGGGGTCCCCGGGCTGCCTGGGCTCACCATCGTCTTCTGCCTTTCCACTGGCCCCCTGCCTCCTCTCCTCCTCGTCTTGACCCCCTTCCCAGCAAAGACAAGCATTGCTTTGGCACCCGCTCTCTGGACTCCTGGAGCAAGCTATGCCTGGCGTCTCTCCTCGACACCAACGTGTCCAACCCCATGGAGTACGAGTTCAACTTCCAGCTGGAGATTCGTGGGCCGTGCCTGCTCGCAGGTGAGACACAGCTGCCCAGATCCGGACTGGGGCTGGGAAGGAGACCTGATGCCCCAAAGTGGGGAGGGCTTTGGGCCAAAAGCTGCCAGGGATAGAGAGGAGGGAGAGGGTAGGGAAGCGGTCCTGCCCAGATGGAAGACAATCTGAAGTTCATGGAGCCTCATGGACCCCCGCTTCCTGAACCCCTACAACTGGCCCAAAGATGAGCCCCTCCCAAGGACAGGCTTCAAGGCTGTCCCCATGTCCACCTCAATGGCTCCCGTGGGGTGATGTCCAAAGGGCCATGGATGTCCTTGGTCCTCTCCTAGAGGCCACGGCCGCAGAGGTGCTTCCTGGTTCTTACTTTGCATGGTCGAATCACCTGCGGAGCTTTCAAATCCTGCCGCCCAGACTCCACCCAGAGCTACTGATGACAGTGGTCTGGGGTGTGTCCCAGGCATTGGAATATGTCAGAGCTCCTGGGTGATTCTAAAGTGCAGCCGGAGTTGGGGACCATTGTTCTGATGGCTCCCCTCCCCCAACCCACTCAAGATTTTAAAGGGATACAAGGACACGGTTTCTTGCCACTCAGTGTTCTCCCAGAGCAGCATGACGTTCCAACATGAAAAGCACTTAGAGAGGGCCCGGAGATCGAACTTTGAGCTCTTTCTTTCTTTATGCGCCCTGAGAGGAAGCCACCCTTTGACCCCAGTGGATCCTGAGGTCGGGGCAGGAAAGGCCATCGACACCATCTGTCTAAGCCCCCATTTTTCAGATGGGGGAATAGAGGAGGCCTGTCCGTGGTTACACAGCAGGTCAGGAGCCCCTCATCTCTGACCTGTGTCTCCGTGTCCCCCTCTGAGTCCTGTTTCTTCCGAGACTGCCGAGCCTACTCCGCCTCTCTGCGCCCCACAGGGGTGGAGAGTCCCACCCACGAGATCCGAGCCGACGCCGCCCCGAGTGCACGGTCAGCCAAGAGCATCATCATCACCTTGGCCAACAGGCACACCTTCGACCGGTCCGTGGAGATCCTCATCCACCCCAGCGGTACTGTGCGCCAGGCGGGGCCCCTGGGGAGCCTGTGGGAGGGAAGAGATGCTGATCCCGTGGGGCCAGGCACGCGGCCCCTGGTCCAGTGGCCAGGCCGGGGAGAGCGCAGGGGCATGTGGCAGAGAGGAGACCAGCTATGTGGCTCCTGGAAACATGAATCCAGTTGGCAAAGCTGAGTGCCCGGATTCTAGCTCCAGAGGCCCCAGGGTCTCCTTCACCCATTGGGGTGCATTGCCTCCAGGGAAGCTGAGCAGATGACTTCTGAAATCCTAAGCTCAATGAGACCCTCCCAGCTCTGAACACTTAGAGAGCAACTCTTTTGTCTCTTTAAGGATTCATAAAATGTCAGGATCTGAAAAGATCAGAGCCCGGTCTCTCTCCCGTTTTACAGATGGGTAAACTGAGGCCCAGAGAGAGACAGTGAGTTATCCGAGACCACTAGGCTCTCCTGCCTCCCGGCTAAGGAGTCTCCCATGGCCCCACACCACGCCAGGCAGTCAGGGATTCTATCCCCCTCTTCCAATCGGGAGTCCTCCCCACCGTGAATTCCCTGGTATTGTCCTCACATTTGGACAAGTGCCAAGAACTGATCTCATCTCTGCAGAGCCCCACATGCCACACGTCCTGATGGAGAAAGGGGACATGACCCTGGGAGAGTTCGAGCAGCACTTGAAAGGAAGAACGGAGTTTATTAAAGGGATGAAGAAGGACAGCAGGGCAGAGAGACAGGTGAGGGTGGCTGGGACCGAGTCTGTGGTGGCAGAAGGGGGGTGACACTTGGTCACCACTGGACCAACAAGGATACCAAGCAGCGGAAGGGGGTGGCTTATCGGGTCACTCCCACAGCAAGCTGGTGGCAGATCCTCATCCCTGTTTCCCTCAGCGGGCTGGGGCGCCGCTGGGAAGATGGACAGCCAGATGCAGCAGGCACCCTGTCCTCCCACCTCCTGCCAGGCCACCTCCTCCTGGTGCCACCAAGGGGCCTAAGCCAGGTGACATTCTAGGCGGCTGGCAAAAACAACCTTGGTCTTCTCCAAGTTACTCCACCCCACAGGGCCCCCAGGACCCTACAGGCAGGTGCCCTCCCAGCCCCATCTTTACCCCTGGGCCCTTCTTTTCCCACCTGCTGAATGGGTCTCCTCTCGTCCTTCCTCTGAGATCCTTGCTGCTATTATGTAAAGAATAAAGGCAGAGCAGAGAAAGCCTGAAGAAGACCCTTTCTCGGCCCAACCCCCCCCCCATGAAGTGCCAATACGAGGAGGCCTCCACAGAGGGGTGAGCTGGGGAAGGCTGGTACAAGGCCGGGACCCTGGCTCTAAATTATACCAGCAGAGTTTCCTGCTCATGGCCCTGCACACCAAGCCAGGCCCTGAATGCCAAGTCAGGTTTAAGAACGATGGCACACTTCTTTTTTTGGTCTCCCCTTTTTAGATGAGAACATTGAGGTTTAGCACCCAAAAAGAACTGGTGAGCTGGGAGGAGGTAAAGATCGTTCTCTTGGGAGTTGGCTTTGGTCGACGTGAGGCTAAGGACTTAAGAGTCGATCCTGGGGGCAGCTTCGCTGGATTTAAGAGCCCCTCCCTGACTGGCAGAGGACTATGGCAAGGGGGGAGGTATGGGAATGTGTAGACCGCTTCCTACTCACATCATCCCCATTGTTAGACATCCCTGGAGGGGCCTGGTGGGGGGTGGGAGGGAGGCAAAGGGAAAGGGTCAGTAGCTCATGGCCCATATCATTCCATGTTAGGGTCCCCACTGGAAACCCTGCCTTCCCAGAGGGGCCCTCTCCCCCAGATGAGTCATTGGGAGAAGAGGCTGGGGCCAGATTCTCAGAGTGGAAGTGGCCCTGAGCTGTGGGAACTATAGCATGTGGGCAACAGTGGAGGCAGTGGGGCTCCCAGGCCTGGGGCTGGCTCCCCTGCCTGCCAACACCTACCAATTAGCTCTGGGACTGCCGAAGCAAATGAGAATTTGCCACCTTGGGTTGGTTATGCAAATACCCTGTATTCTCGTGAGCTCCAGGGATGCTAGGGATCACTCAAAGCTGCTAAGAAGTGATGAGTTTATTGTAATTGGATAAAGGCAACCGGAGGAGACATTGGAGAATCCTCTCTGAGAGGCAAAAATCAGGTTCCCAGAAGGGGCTCCTTTCACCAGCAGATGTGGCTGTTGCTGCCTAAGGCTCTGTCTTCCAGAGAGCCAGGCTGGGCAGTGGCCTTTGGCAAAGGAGCTCCACGGCGGGGGGGGGGGGGGGGGGGG
>NW_024425786.1:14632479-14653711 GCF_017311325.1 Ursus maritimus
CACGATCCCTCACCGAGGAGGGAGGCAGGCCTCCAGAGGGTGAACATCAATCAGGAAGAGTGGGTATGACACGCTGTCAAAGCTGTGATTTAGCAAAGAGGCAGCAAATGACACAGAGGAAGACACCATGTACCAGAGACAGAGATGCAGAGAGAAGCAGAGACAAGTAGAGACAGAAAGACTGGGGGGAAAAAAAACCCAGAGATGCACACATAGGTCAGTGGCAGATAAAAAGACCCACACAGATTCATCCTCTCATGTATTCTTTCAACAAACACTGTGTCCCCAGTAGATGTCAGGCTCTTCTCTAGGCAGTGGGGAGACAACGCTAAAAATGACACATCCTTGTTCTCATGAAGCTTACATTCTAGCACAGACAAGAAGTAAATGAATGAGCAAGATCAGTGTGGAGAGGACTGGGGACCATGAAGGAAATAAAGCAAGATAATATGATAATGAGTGATAAGTGTGGGTGCTGGTTAGCCCGGGGTTTAGAGAAAGCCTGTCTGAGAATGAGACCTGGTGAGTGGTGAAGAACAGAAGACTGTGCTCAGAACCAGAAGCAGGACATGGTGACATGTTCAGGAAACAGGTGGCCAGTGTTGCTGAAATGCTGGGAGCAGAGCGGGCAAAGATGGGGTGAACAGAGAGGCATGGGTCAGGCATCAGGGGGCCTCGTACCATGATGCTAAGTATGAGGGGAAGCTATTGTTTAAACAACAGATGACAAGAATGGTCACACTCCCTGCCCTATGTAGAAGGGACCGCAAGGAGGGGTGCCTGGGTGGCTCGGTCGGTTAAGCATCTGACTTTGGCTCAGGTCATGCTCTTGGGGTCCTGGGATCCAGCCCCACCTCTGGCCCCTGCTCAGCGGAGAGACTGCTTGTCCCTCTTCCTCTGCCCCTCTCCCTGCTCATGCGCGCGCTCTCTCTCTCTCGTAAATAAATGAAATTAAAAAAAAAAAAAAAAGAATGACGCGCAGGGAGATAAAAGTGGCAGAAAGAGGCCCCTCAGGGTCCAGACAAGAGACAATACTGTCCTGCACTGGGGTGGTGGCGGTGGGGACAGAGAGCAGAAGACACGTTCAGAAACATCTTAGCTGCAGAAATAACGATCCTTTGCTGAATGGTAGATGTACGGGGTGAGCACAGAGAGGAACCCAGGACAACCCCTAGGTCTTGGGTTTGAACACCTGTGTGCATGATGATGTCATCGACTGAGTTGAGGAAGGGGCTCCAATAAAAACAGAGAAACAGACACAGCGAACCAGGGACACAGACACAGACAAAGAGAGAGAGGAAGTCGGGGTGCAAAGGGGGGGGCAGCATGAGGACGAGGAAATGAGATTTGGCTCAGCGTGCGTGGGTGCGTCCGGAAGCCGCGTTCAGCAGCAGCATGCCAGGGCCAGCAAAAAAAAAAAAACAAAACACACACACACACACACACACACAAAAAGATAAAGAACTACGAATCTGTCCTCCCTTTAATGTTTAGGAGCCCATCTCTCCATGGGGCTCTAAGTTAAACCCCAGAGGGTTTAGTGACGGTGACTCCTATTTGGAGACAGCTGCTCTGTGCCAGACAGCAGGCTTCACAAGCATGACACTGAACTCGGTGAAATAGGCACCATTGTCTTCATGCCATGGATGAGGAAATAAGCACTCGTCAGTCCACCCTAAAGATGGGGGCAGGTGTCCTGAAGAGGGAAAATCTGAAGAAGAGTAGGAAGTTAGCAGAGAGAGAGAATCAGAATCAGTAAACCCAGGACAGCTGAGCTGGAGAGTGGCTTAGACCCTGGAGGTGAAAGCCAGAGAGATGCTTTCCAGCTGAGGGCCAGCACCTGTGTGGGGGCTTCCTGCCCAGGGTCATCCCCTAACCGCCCTGAGAAGGGGACGTCATTTCCCCACTTTATAAATCAAGAAACAGACCCAGAGGAGGGACTTGACCAAGATCACAGGGCGGGACGGTGAGAGCTGGGATTTAAACCCCGGTCTTTCTGCCTCCGAAGTCCATGCAACTGTGAAAGTCTAGCACACGGAAGAGCCAGGTGCAGACGACCTGGGACTGTCTCGTGCAGAGCATGAGTGGGATCTTGGCAAAGCCTGGTGAGGAATGGGGGGACCAGCGTGAGCCCCGAGGAGCAGCTCTGGACCCCTGGAATGCCCAAAGTGAGTTTTCCTTTGTCCTCCAGACAGAAATCATCCGGAAACGCCTCCACAAGGACATTCCCCACCATTCGGTCATCATGCTCAACTTCTGCCCTGACCTCCAATCAGTCCAGCCAAACCTGAGAAAGACCCATGGGGAGTTTATCTTCCTCATTGACCGGAGCGGCAGCATGAGTGGGACCAACATTCACCGTGTCAAGGTACCTGTATGAGGACCCCCATCCCCGGGGACTTAGGGCTCCAGGGTAGATCATCTGTGCTCCCCCAAACCAGCTTCCTCAGTACTCTTGTGTTCCAAGCAGCCCTCCTTCCACACCTGAACTGCTTTCCTCAATGACTACCCATGACTACAAGGAACAACTTAACTTTTAAAAATCAGTTTGAACAGAGACACCCAAACTCAACTTGTTCCCAACATAAAACTTTGAAGGGGTGTGAATGGAGGTAGAATTATTGTCCAAGGGATGAAGTCCTCTAGAGCTTTCCTTGGCACTCTGCAAACCTTTGCTGAGGGCCTGCTCTGGCTGAAACACCTCACTAGGTCCTGAGTGATGAGGGGCCCAGAAAAGAGAGGAAGGAACCAACATTTGCTGAAGCTTACTATGTATCAGATACAACCCTAGCCACTTAATGCACAGCTTGGTGATTAATCCGAACAATAATTCTGTGAGGTTGGCCCTATTGTCACCATTTTCCACATGGGAAAGTCAATCCTGAAAATTTCGGTAACCTTCCCAACGTCACACAGCTGGTGTGGTCTAAAATGAAACTCCTGTCTCTGTTCCTACCACCTGACATTAGAGATTCATTGCACATGGCCTTAAGGAGTGTATCATCCAGTAGAAAATATTTGGTTCATTTTTTTTTTCAAGTGCCTGATATGTGCAAAGCCCTGTGCTTGGCCATGTGGAAAGACAGCAGGCTGTAAACATAAGTCCTGCCCTCCAGGAGCTCACAGTCAAGTGAAGGGGCAGCCCTGCTAACCAGCCATAGCTGGGAGCATGGCCTCATTGCAGTGGGAAGTTCTGAAGGAGCACAGAAGAGTGATAAACCTTCCTCCCCATGTATCCAGAAGCATTTCATCTCCCTCAGGAGATTATTCACCTCGATTATGGCATTATCTAGCTCTTCTTTGTATTTTTTATTGTGTAGACGTGTGCCTCCTCTTTTGGAGTTATGAACTCATTAAGGGAAAGGACCAGATCTTTCTCATCTATCTCTCCCTGTGGAGCCTGGCTCTGTACTTATGCATAAAAAGCCCCCAGTCGCTGTTTATTGAACTGGGTAAAAGCGCATAGTTCAAGGAAATGAAGGATGTGGGAACAAGAAGAGAGAAGGCTCTGCTGTCACCTGAAATTTCATCCCTCCCCCTAGTTTGTCCCTGGAGCAAACTCTTGTTTCCAGGGCAACAGGACTGGCAAGGAGGGGAGGGTTTGGGTGGGATCTGTGATACCAGCTATCTCCTCAGGCTTGCTATGATTGGACGTATGACTGAGCAATCATATATGAGACCAAAGTTCCTGTTTGAAGCTTCTTGACACTGAGGTGTGGGACTGGTTGTCACCTTCTCCCAAACTCTGCCGTCTATCTAAGGCAAGAATCAGACAGGGAGCTGTCCATAGTCCTGCTTAAGCACACTGCAGGCCTGTGTGGCCATGTGTATTTCATTCCATAGCTCTATCAATGTGTAAGACATCTCTTCAGTTACTCTAAAGTATCATGGGATCTTATGATGTCTCTTAGAGAGCGTTTAATCCATTTTCCCAGTAAGGAAACTGAGTCTCCAAGAGGCTGTTTTCCCCAGCATCACAGATCTAATGAGGAAATCAAAGCCTTCCCTATCTTGGATCAGTGCTCATTTTCCTTACCCTGTTGATAGGGAATGATAATACTCTTCTACTGAGAAAAACTCTCTTCTCTGATTATGTCATTTCCGCTCCATGGCTTAGTAGAAAGAGCAATGCCTGGGTTTGGGGATCGTTCTGCCACTGACTTGCTATGTGGCTTTGGACAAGTTGACTCTCCGCTCTGGGATTCAGTTATCCTTTCTGTAAAGTGAGAAGGAAAAATTAATTCAGGGAGGGCAAACATATGTCACATGTCCCTTTGTTTCCCTCTCCCAAGGCCAGACAGACATCAATAATTGACCATGGCATTTTTTTCTCAGGCTGAGCCTGGACTCATTCTCTATATCCTTGTCATCTCTGGGTTCCAGGCTGTTACTACCAGATAAATGGAGTTAGTTTATGAATGGAAATCCATTTCCTGAACTAAAGACCTTTCCAACCTTTACCTTCCAGAATTTTCAGACAATAACTTCATCTGGCTCCCCTCTCAGTGCCTTTCCCCTTTGGTGTCTCTTCTGCTTGCTTTTCCAGTTCGGCTCACTGAGCTCAAGGTCATTCCTTCACAAATGGCTTTGCCCTGGCACAATCCATTCTGCTACACATGCCCCCTTTGAGAGAAAGGTGCCGAAATTACGCAAGGCACACACTCCTTTCCCCACTGGCAATGAGGCCATAGGCGGTTTGCTTGAGTCATTAATTGCGGCCCGTTAGGTAGACCGTTTTGGGAAAAACTAGGCTTAGGAAGGTAGGAGAGAGAAATCTGAATAGCCACACCACGGGGGAAAGTTCAGCCAATTTAATTTCCTGCAGCTGGTCTCATTCTCCAGCTGCCCCTGGCTACCAAAAACATGGCTTTAAAAATTCTAACAGGTGCAATCAGAGACAATCTTTATGGATCAGCAGAGTCTCCCACTAGCAGGAATAGACATTCGCGGCTAATGAAAAAATAAGGAGATATTGACTTCTTCTGTAGAGACACAAAATGTACTGACGTGGGCAATAAGAAGAGATGAGGGAACATTGACATTAATGTTTGATGTTTACAGAGGGGATGGGAGAGGGGCTGCAGGTCTGTGGAGCCTGCAAGGCTATAGGCTGCGGAAGTTCCCAAGATCCAGTTGCAACTAACTGCTTCCTTCTTGATTCTGGAATACAGTTTGTCTCTCCGAAGTCATGCTGAGATCCCTAGGGTGCCATCGATAAACTACTCAGGGATGAGGGAGAGCCCCTCATTCCCGGGCTCTGTGCCAGGGCAGAGAGCCAACAGGAATAATGATCTTTGAGCTATGTTTTAAAAGCTGTCCTGTTCTTAGGTTTTGTGATCCAGTGCAACCTCTTAACCACCCTGAACCTCAGTTTCCTTCTCTGTAAAACAGAGGTGTTGCTATTAATATGTTTCTCATTGGACTGGTGACAGTAACCATTTACTGAATGTTTACTACGTGCCAAGCTGAGGTTCCAAGGAGTGACCTAACTCGTCCAAGGTCAAGTTAGTAATGGTAAAAGTGAGATTTAAACCCACTGTACTATAATACATGTTATAGCGATGAAATGAGATAGTTAATAGAAAGTGCTTAGCACAGGGCTTGGCACATAGTAATTGCTTGAGATTTATTGTTGCTCTGTGCTGCCGCCATCATCATCATCATCATCATCATCATCATCATCATCATCATCATCCCTCCTGCCATCTCCTCCACCTTTCCTCCTTGTGATTATTTATTTCAACAGTCCTCATCAAGGGCTCCTGGTGTTGCATAGTTAAGTCAGTTAGGACTCTGTAATGTTCCCAGACTTTGGAGGCACAGTGACACACGTTTGAGTGCTGGCTCTACTACTCTCAGAATGCTCACCAATGAGTCATTGCACCCCTCTGTGCCTCAGTTTTCTCTTGTATAAAATGGGGATCATATTGTGCCTGCCTAAAGCGTCATGGTAAGGATTACGTGAAGTAATGCATATAAAGTATCTCCTGGGCATTTAACAAATATGCGCTGAAGAGACTGCCCCTTAGAGACTTGTCCTGAGTTAACCATAAGTAAGGAGCGTCGGATGCAGAAAGGCCTGGATGAAAGTCTGTTCCACCCACAGTGTGCCCTGGACCCAGCCACATGCCTCCCTTGGACGTTGATTTCATTTTTGCAGAAGGGAGTGGATGCTCCCTGCTCTTCCTACCTGTCAGGGTCAGCAGGAGGTGAAATGGAGCTGGCAAGAATAATAGAAAGGCTTTGAGAAGTCAGACTTGCTACACAGATGAGAAGTTTTATGACGATGGCTTTGGTCCAGACTCTGGTCTCTGTCAGCAAATTTCTTGATCTGAGGGAGAAGGCACTGTTGGGTGCGGGCAGAGGGGTGAAAGCCCGTCTGGAGGCTGCTTCTGTGCTGGGATGAGAATACTGCTGGGTGATGGCAGAGCTAGTAATTCCTTCCCGAACTCTGAAAATCCCTTTCTTGCCTGCCAGGATGCCATGCTGGTGGCTCTTAAGAGCCTCATGCCAGCCTGCCTCTTCAATGTCATTGGGTTTGGATCCACATTTAAGACCCTCTTCCCTTCCAGTCAGACCTACAGTGAGGTAAGGAGGGGGTAGGGCTGGGTCTGGGATGGGTAGGTGATGAGGAGCAGAGGAAAAGAAGAAAAAGAAAGTGCAGGTGACCCTGAGGCCTGCCTCAGGAGCTGCTCCCCCCTGCCCCGTGGAAACTCAATGATGCCCACAGCAGGGAACTAGAGAGGCTGTCTCTGAGTAGGCCATTTGCTGACATCTCATCTTCTGACATCCCTCCTCTTTAAAATAAGGACTATTTTGAGCAAAGTATGGGTGTGCACAGAGAGGAGGTGCAGGGAAGGGGTAGAGAGAGGATATATCCTAGGCCTGCCACTCACTGAAGCTTCTGTTTCAAGAGAACGATAGACTCCTACAAGGTTGAGCTAAAGCAGCGAATGGTAAGGGGTTACAGAGTGAATAGGTGGGGAGGTGGGCTAAGAATAGAACTCACAAGGCTCAAACTACAATTTAGAACAAGAGGACTGGGGCCCCAGCAGCACATTCGAAACTGGAGCATATCCTGTCCAGGTCTAGAAACAGGAAGAAAAAATGTAAGGGAGGGGAGGGAGAAAGGAAGAACACGTTTCAATGAAAAATAACTTATTATGTTTTTAAAATACAAAAATATTATACATATTGATTGTCCCACAATTTTTAAATCTGGATAATCAAAAAGAAAAATTAAAAAGTCTCCCATGATCACATCAGAAAAAAAAAAAAAGACCACCATTACAAGCTCAGTATAAATCCCTCCAGACTTTATTCTATGCATTTATACCCTTTTTTAATAAAGATAGGATTAGACCTGCCATACCATTCTCTAACCTACTTTCTAACACAACAGCCTATCATAAGCATATTTCCATGGCTTTACTGGCTTTAATGGCTGCCTGGTATTTCACTGCACGGATAAATCAGAAGCTATTGAACTAAATCCCTACAGTTGAGCTGTCAGTTGCTTCCACATTTTTCTATTCAGTCAACTTTGTAGCAAAGACTCCACACCCATCCTTAATGACTCCCTTGGGATAAATCTTTAGTCTTGTTGGCTCAAAAGGTATATATCCATTTCAAGACTTTTGATACGTGCCATTACCCCAAGCATGGGTATTGGAAGAACATCTTCATGACTCAGGAGCAGAACATCTGATGTCCAGTGAGAATCTGTCCTTGCTGCAGTGACATCCACCCAGTGCCAGGAGTCCTTGGCCAGTTGGGTTCCACAGTGTTGATCCAGGAGGAAAAGAATCTGAAGCCCACACTGGGCATATGATTTCCTCAAGGTGCTGTAGGGATTTAGCACCACAGGTGGGCCAGAACTTGAGTTTTAAGATTTCTAGCATGGTGGTTTTACCACTACACCTCCTGCCTCGCTCATCAAAAAAGGACTCATTTGTGCTGAGCAATCGGGGCTTGACATGCTACCTTTTCCAGGGGTGTTTATATTTTTAATGAGGAAAAAAGAAAGGACAGTGGTGAGTTAGCACATCATGGACAGCATTTAGGGCATTCGTAGGGGGTGTTATTGGGCAGAATCACACCAAATGAGTGGCCATCCATTCCTCCTGTGCTTGGATCTAAGGGATCCACGGATCCATGGATCTAAGATCTAGGGAAACGAAGGACTCATCCTCCAGGGGGCTTACGGTCTCAGCTCCATATGGTGATCCTGGGGCCTATCTTCCCTGTCCGTGGCCCTTCCCTGCAGGAGAGCGTGGCCATGGCCTGTGACAACATCCAGAGAATGCGTGCTGACATGGGTGGCACCAACATCCTTTCCCCACTCAAGTGGATCATTCGGCAGCCAGTGCGCCGAGGTCACCCGCGGCTTCTCTTCCTGATCACAGATGGTGCCGTCAACAATACCGGCAAGGTGCTAGAACTGCTGAGAAACCATGCCTTCTCCACCAGGTGGGCACAGGCTGAAGGTCTAGGCCTTGGTTATCCTGGGCTGCCCTGGGCTGGGGGTGCTGGAAGTGGGACATCATAGAAAATGCCAGAAGGAAAGGAGAGAACTCCAGTTCCTACAGTGCTTTGTCTCCAGAGTGGTGTAGTTGACTTTAACGTTCGCCTTTTTCCTTCAAGAGTTCAGGTGGGATGAGATAACCACACCTCTGCAGATAGATCCCAAAGGGCAGCCTAGGTGGAGGAAGTCCTTCCTGCTGCTTTGACTCTGTCCTGGGCTGGGAGTTTATGTGCTATTGTGAATGTGAGTGCCCACTGATGGCTGTCTGCCTTCTCCCTCACCCTCTGCCTGAAGCTAGGGTCAGCTCTCAGATAGCTCTGCTGGATCATGCTCTGTCCCTTTCCCCACCAAAGGGACAAAGAGAACACAGAGGATGGGAAGTAGCAGCCTCTCTTCTCCCCTTCCCCCAGGTGCTATAGCTTTGGAATTGGACCCAACGTCTGCCACAGACTGGTGAGAGGGCTGGCAACTGTGTCCAAGGGCAGTGCTGAGTTTCTGGTGGAGGGGGAGCGGCTCCAACCCAAGGTAGGCAAGAGGAGCTCAGTCTCTTCTGGTGCTGGTACCTCAGAGGCCCAGACCGGTCATACAGCAACTCAGTGGTAGAGCTGGGATTTCATTTCACCCAAGTCTGAGCTCCCCACTAGGCCACAATACACCCCAGTGAGAATCAGAGAGGTAGAGGCCACAGAGCAGGCAACTCCTGGAGTTAGTAGAGGACACTAGATCCACTGGTCTCCAGTCACTGGATCACATGCTCCATCCACTGGCTGGGCGGAACTGGGGCTCTGAAAGAGTCACTGCCTCTATGGATAAGGAATTGTGTTGGGGGTCATTCCTGGCCACATTCCTGATGATGACAAATGGTGGCTCAGAAGCATCTAAAGGACCCAGAGATCAAGATTATAGTCATCTCTCCATTTTCTGCACAGTTGGCACAAATAACCCAACTCTTAGAAAATCCTTGGGTCAGTCCAGATCCTCCAGGAAGCAGAGACAGAGCAGGATTTAAGAAGCTCATAACTACAAGAGGTTCATTGGGGAATAATGTCTGTGAAAGAAAAAAGAGGAAGAAGCAGGAAGGAGAACTGTTCAACCTATAATGAACATGCATACCCATGAAAGGGAAATTGAGCAGGGAGAGCTTCAGACTGCAAGCCTGGCAAGGTCTTAGCCAACGCAACAGGGAGCTCTGGAGCAAAGATTACCCATTAGGTCCTCAAATTGGGCTGAAACACCAGGCACTAGTATCCCTGATGTGCTCAGTCATTGTCGGGGGTCTTCCAGAGAGAGGTGTGGTCTTGGCTGGAAAGCTGGGACATTGCATCTGGAGACTATCACCTAACTGCATTCCTTGCAGCAAAAGGTCACAGTCTTCCCCCAACGGGCATCTGGGAGTGCACCCTTATGGCTGCCATAAGCCCCAAATCATTTTTCTCCAGCTTTGCGGTATGTTTGAAGAAATCAGCCTAAGTGATGCAAAACCACAGCTATCGTTTACTGAACACCTATCATGAGGCAGCGACTTCAAGTCCAGTATCTCAGCTAATCCTCCCAACTACATTGAGAGTTGAAAATTACTAATTCACTTTACCGGAAAAGGAAACTGAGGCCCAGAAAGGCAAATTAACTTGCTCAAGATCGCTATCCAGTCCATGCTTTGACACAAACTTTCTTTGGGCCCCAGGCTTGTCTCAACCTTACTCTGGGTCTTAGATCTCCTCATTATAAAATGCCAAGCTTAGAGAAGCAAGATCTGCTCCAACTCTGACATTCTAATAGTCTAAGAAGCTCAGAGGCCTGTTCACTGCTGGACAAGCCACCCAAGGCCTATTGTGTCTTCTTCTCTGCTCACACACCCCCAGGCTCATACCCACATGGTCTTTGTGCTCCTCCTCTGTGCATGCCCCTGCTCACACGTGCCCCCAACTCATGTTCTAACCCTGCCCAACAGATGATCAAATCCCTGAAGAAGGCCATGGCCCCAGTCCTGAGTGATGTAACTGTGGAGTGGGTCTTCCCCGAGACCACTGAGGTCCTGATCTCGCCTGTGAGCACCAGCTCCCTCTTCCCCGGAGAGCGGCTGGTGGGATATGGCATTGTGTGTGATGCCTCCTTATACATCTCCCATCCCAGATCTGTAAGTATCTTAGACATTCTAGAACTCCGTGGCTCCAGAACCTTGCCCGCAAAACCATCCTTAGCTGGAAAGACTATTGGTGGCCGCTAGGAACTAATCGGATCTAGCTTTACAGTTGTGGGGTCTGGTTGCCAGGCCATGGGCCTGTGGTCATGGTGACACTTCTTGGGTAAATGCTATCGTTGCAATACGTGGTTCTTAAGATCCCCTACAGCAGAAAAATTGGGGGAATGTGTTTAAAATGCAGAGCCCAAGGGGTGCCTGGTGGCTCAGTTGGTTAAGTGGCCAACTCTTGATTTCGGCTCAAGTCTTGATCTCAGGGTCCTGAGATTGAGTCCCGCGTTGAACTCTGTGTTCAGAAGGGATTCTGCCTCAGGATTCTCTCCCCATCTGCACCTCCCCCAGCTCTCTCTCTCTCTCTCAAATAAATAAATAAATCTTTTTAAAAAATAAAGAAAATAAAATGCAGAGTCACTGAACTCTACCTCTGAAACTAATAATATGCTATATGTTAATTAATTGAATTTAAATAAAATTAAATTTAACTTTAAAAATTATAATAAAAAAATAAAATGCAGAGCCCAAGCTCCAACCCAGGTCTGCTGAATAAAAGTCTTTGAGGGTAAGGCCCAGGAACCTGTATTTGACATAATCTCTCCAAAGTGATTTTGACAAACAACTCAGTTCAGGACAACTGAACTCAGGTTTCTTTCCCCAAAAGCTCTATTCAGGTCATGTCTCCTCAGATGAGTTTGTGTTTTACTTACACAGATCATTCTCTTGTATGTAGTGACAGAAGTGAGATAAAAGTGAGGAACTTCTGAAAGAAAGGTGGAATTCATGCTAGAATGTGGGGGGTTGCCTGAAATTTCCCCATCCCTCCTCTTTAGTGAGTCTCTCCATTCCTGCTTGAAGGATTTGTCATCTTGTTTTATTTTTAAGCAGGAGTCACCAACTCATTGCCTAGAGGGACTGAGCAGGTATAAAATGAATGAAATGGATTTCTAAAAAGAAAAGGGGAAAACGCCATGAAGGGTAGCATTTATCCTGGAGTCCATAGAGAGGCAAGAGGAGTGGTGGGGACTATGGCAAACTGGATGGCACGTGGTCATCTAAACTGGATGGCCCCTCCCCAGCTCTAATAAACTTTCCAAACAGGAATGTGGGCTCTGCGTTAACGGTGCTTTCAATCTTGCAAGGGAAGTGAGAATTGTGTGTGATTACTTCCAGCTTTTAGAATGTTATACAATCTCCTAAGAATCATGGTCAGGATAATGGTTAATATGTTATGGAGAGTGGGGCGTTCAGATGCAGGGAGAAGACGCTAAACATTATGTTGGTCTGTCTTCGAACAGTCTAGACCCTTCTTGGAGGTCTGGGAGGCAGCAGATGATCAACGGACCCTACCACTTGAAGGGATCATCACATAAATGTCTTCTCCTTTCCTTATCCACGAGACTGGCAAAGTTTTCTCCTGGTACTAGCAGGGCTGCTGGGGAAGGGTACCCTTGCCTATTGTGGTGTAAAAATGACTTGCCCACCTGGAAAGCAATCTAGAAATAACTAATGAAATTAGAAATACCTAACTTTTCAGCCCAGAAATCTTTCCTAAGACTCTAAAACCTAGAAATAAAAGTGATGTAAATGGATTTACGTCCAAAGATTCTCTGTAGCAATTTTTTTATAGTGCAAAAATGAAGGGCCGCAACGCAAATGCTTAAAAATGAGGAGTGGTAGAAAATCATGCAGTCGAAAGTTAAAAAGAATAGTTGATAAGCAGGATTTCCAAAATGTTTTAAGTGGGAAATTCAAGATACTGATCCATGTAAGTAATATAGTCCAGTTCTCATAAAATAAAAATCACCCCCAAAGCCCTTATGTTTTATATATATGTTTAGATCATAGAGAATGGAATGGAAAGAGCAGATGGCTCATTTTGTTAATTCCGGTTACCTACTTGGAGACAGCAGTGGCATTTAGAATTATATTTAAAATTTTTTTAAATAAAGAAGATAATTAAAAATATAAACAATATAAATGTTATGAAGTCAGTTCCATTCACCATCTCTTAAACAGAAGTCTGCCTAAATGACTCAAGCAAGCAAAAAGCTTGCCTGTTTTTCCAGATCTTCAAAGATGGAACGTCCACCACCCCCTGTCACAGCCCTGGCTGCCCTCCAGAGGTTCTTTCTGCCATCCACTCCCAGCCCTCTCTTCTCTCCCTCCCTCCAGGACAAGAGGAGACGATACAGCATGCTACACTCTCAGGGCTCCAGCAGTTCCAGTTCCGTCTTCTACCATTCCCAGGATGAGGGGCCCAGCCCAGACAGCAGAAACTGTGCCAAGAGTGTGGGGGCTCACTTCCACCTGAGGCAGCCCAAAGATGTGCAGCCATCCACCGGAGATGCCACCACTAATCCTGGTTTGTCTGCTACTCCTCGTGCTTCGCTCTCTCTTCCAGGGAGGCCATGATTGCTACATTTTACTGAGCACTTACTGTGTGCTGAGCCCTCTATACAAACCATCTCACTGAAGAGTTAGCAGCTGTGGAGATGGGTCCTATTCCACCGATTTTACCGGTGATGAAACTGAGGCTTGGAGAATTTTAGCAATTTGGCTAAGCTCAGGAAACCTCAAAGAGGGAGGGTACAGACGGGTCTAGAGCTGTTTGCATCCAAAGCCTCTGTATGGTGCTAATTTCCATTCATAGGGCATTTATTGGATCACCTACTAAGGCTAAGTACTGAACACAGCATAGGGAGCAAAGAGGATGCAAACATGGACTCTTGTCCTTCAGAAGCTCTCTGCCTAGCGGAAGAGAGACAGTTGGCTCTAACTTTGATAGAAGCAGAGTGACAGGGACCACAGCAAAGTTTAATAACCTGTAAGGGGGGGTCCCAAGAAAAGACACATTGGTAGAAGATATCAACAGAGACATAATGAGGACACAGATTCTTAGAAGCAGGAAGAGACAGGAGATTCCAGGCAGCAGAAACTGACTGAGCAAAGACAAAAATGTGACACCTAGAAAACACATACACAATTGATTACTCATCTGGTACGTTTGGAGCACAGTACATTGAAAAAGGAGCAGAAAGGACAGTAGCTGGGTAGATGGATTAGGACCAGTTTACCTAAGGCTTTGAACATCAGGGGAGCTGAGACATCTGCAAATATTTCAGCAGGCAAGCAGTGGATAACACAAGAAGTTTCCAAGCAGGAAAGGAGCATCCAAGCCTCCCCCACCCCCACCCCTCTGCTGTTCTCCACCCTGACGGCTCCCCTGTCACCACCCTATCCAGGTCAAGACTTCTCCCAGCGACGGCGGGCATATAGCACCAACCAGATCACCAACCACAAGCCCTCCCCAAGGGCCCCCACAGCCAGCGACCCCACAGTGCCTGCCAGGAGATACCCACTTCGGAAAGCCAAGCTGCAGGACCTCACCAACCAGACGAGCACAGATGCCCCGTGGTGGCAGATTGATTTGCAGGTACCTGAGCAGGGCAGGTTGGAGTTGGGGGAGATCATAGATGGGGAGACAGCTGTCTCCTGCTTCGGCCACAAGGATGGAGATGGTCCACTACTTCTGCTGCAGAATGAGTGTCTTCTTCCTCGTTTCTCTGGATCTTCATCTGCCTGAACCCCTTTCTAATAATGGTACCCAGTATTCAGCGACATCACACATTCTCTGTACACTTCCTAGCTGGCAAGGAGCAGCCCCATCTACACTCATTTGATTTTATAGCTAGCACTCCTGTGAGAGAAAGGAGTGGGGGAGCTGACCACCCCCGCTCTGTATAGATGTGGAAATTGAGGGCCAAAAAGGTCAAGAGACTTATCCAGGGTCACATAGCCAGTCAGGGGATTGCAACCCAGGACCCTCTGCCTGCAAAGCCCCCACTTCCCTCCTCCATCACACTGCACCTTCTGCGAATCCCAGCATTCACTCAGGGCAGAGATCATCTCAGAGTTAGAGCCAGAACAGGACCAGTCCCCACTGTTCAGCTAGACGGGAGTTTCTCAGCTTCAGCACTACTGACACGATAATTCTTTGTTGAAGAGGCTGTGTCCTGTTTGGCAGGATCCCTGGCTTCTATCAACTGAATACCACCTTCGACCATGATAACCAAAGCTGTCTGCACTCATTGCCAAATTCCCCTGGGGAAGAGGGTAAAATCACCAGATCGAGAAACACTGTCCCAAACCAGAGTGGTGTTTGTTATTACCCACATACTTTATCCACTTTCTTAAGAATGGGCTTCGTGTAGCTTTGTCATTGTGAGTCACGGTGCCATAAAAGCAGTCTTTTGCTCTCCCCCTCCCACCCACCACAACCAGCCCTCCCCACCTCTCCTCTCCATAAGCTCTGACACTCCCCAAGGACAGAGACATTGTCCCCTTGTCCCTGCAGGCCCTTCTCTGTGCTTAGCCAGGGATCATTTGATGCGGTTGGAAGACACTGACCTTGGAGTCGGGTGGACTCTGCTCCTCAAACATGTTGCTTACCCTCTGAGCCCCAACCTCCCCATCTATGAAATGGGGAAAACAGTTTGCACAGCTGATTGAGCTAACTGCCGTCAGCAGGTATTGACTGGGAGCCAACTCTAAGTGGAAGGCTTGTAGGCAATGGCTGATAGGAGATGAAGTACCTGGTGCATCCCTGGTATACAGTAGGTGTCCTTTAAATGCCACTCTCCTTGGTGAGAGCTCTGGGCAGCTTAGCATCTGTCCTCTCCTGCTTGCTTCTGGCCCATCTTTGCTCATGTCTCCCTGATCACCTGCTTGGCTTCTTCTCCGGTCTGATTCTCCCCAACACACTTGTACAAATACACACACATGCGCGTGCGCGCACACACACACACGCACATTCGCCTTCCCTGCAGCCTCTGGCTGGGTGAAGGGTTGAATCTTAGACTAATCCGTTGCCATAGAAACTGTAGCAGCGTCTGTTTCTCAGTGTGGTGGTGATGGTGGGGCAGGGGTGAGGGCAATCCCAGCCTCTGATGGGAGATGGGGATTAAGGACCCCTTGGGACCCAGCAACCCTGGCTGGATACCAGCTCCTACCAAGGCTGTCCTACCAGTGACCAGTCCCTTTCTTCTTCCACACCCTTGTACCATCTCTAGGACCACAGGTCCAGAGGAGACAGGAAGGAGGACCCCCAGCCCCTGACCTAAGGAGCCCCCATCTAATGAAGAGGCACAATCCTCTTCCCAGTAAATATTTGATAGAGATGAGAAAGCCTCAATGGTTAACTGTTGACCTAAAAACCTGAGAGGCACTCTTCCTGTTTCGCCTTGCAAGTGCATTTGCGCCCCCGATCCCCTCCCCCTACCAACCATATGTGCTCCCAGAGGCACAAAATTCATTTTTAATTATTTAATATTCTTTAATTACAGAAGTAATACGTACTCAGAGTTTTCAATAAAAACCCTCACACAATTCAGGCAGGTATAAAGTAAAAATAAAATTACCCCTCCCCTGTGCCCAAACCCACTGATTTTCAGTGTTTCCTTCCAGAAATACTACACACACACACACACACACACACACACGCAACAAACATACATGTTTTGAATAAAATCACATTGTAAATCTCCAATTATATCCAATTATTATTGGATATCTCCAAAATCCAAAAGTAAATCTCCAATTTACTCTTTTAATGTCTTTTTTCTTTTTCTTTTTCTTTTTTTTTTGATATTCAGTAAAATTCCTCTTTTTGGTGAACAGTTCTGTGAGTTTTGACAAATGCATAGTCCTGTAACTAGCTCCACAATCAAAATACTTAGAATGGCTACAATTGACTTGTTTAAAAATATGTTTGACCTTGCACATCTTCCCACAGCAGTATGAAGAAATTTGACTCATTACGGTGTTTGTTGTGTAGTGTTCCATTGCATGGGTCTACCACTACGTGTTTGTCAATCCCTATCGATGTGCACTTTGAGAGTGTCCAGAGAGTCACTTTTACAAACAACACTGCAACAAATCTACAGTACGTGCACATAGGTATTCGCATCCTTGAGCACGTCCGCGGAACTTCTAAAAATGGAATCGTTGGGTCAAAGGAGCTCGTGCACATTTAATGTTGATAACACACTGCTTAAGTGTCCTCCCACAGGTGTGCGTCAAGTTCATATTCCCATCAACGTTCACGAGAGAGACCCTGTCTCCCCACTGGCCGCAAAGGGTATCATCAAATGTTTAAATATTTGCCAATCTGGAAGATGGGGGGAAAATCATATAACTTCTTTTAATTTAGAGCAATGCTCATGTGGCAGAGCATTTTTTTCTTGGGTTTATTGGATACCTTTTCTGTGAATTGCCTATAGATGCCCTGAACCCATAGGCTACCTCTGCCCCCCACCCCAGTGATTTATAAGAGCTTTTTCTTGAAAATGATCTTTGTCATGTGTGTTGCAGATATATTTCCCAGTTTATCCCTTGCCTTTTGGTGTTTTTTGTACCAGCAAAGAATAGACAGATGAAATCCACAACACAGAAGAGAAAGTCCAGAAATAAAACCCATGTACATGAGAGCTTTGATAGGATAAAGGTAGGGAACTGATAAACCCTAGAAACTCAATGAATGAACCATATTTAATAAATGGTGTTGAGATCTGTACTACTCAGAAAATCAAGAAAAAGGCTGGTTCCTATTACTTTACACCAAAATAAATTTCATGTGAGTCAAAGATTTAAGCAAACAAAAATAAATCATAAAAATTCTAGAATTTTTTTTTGAGTGGGAAAGACCTTTTAAGCATGACATATGAGAAGACATAAGGAAAAGGCTGATAATTTTAGCCTCCTTCCAACATACACACAAAGTTTTAAACTTTATGGCAAAAAAGAGTGGGTTTAGAATATTATCCATGGTATGCGATTTTCCATGGTTTTCCACAGTTTGGACTTTATCCATGCTTTTGGACTATTTGTGTTGATGTTTGTCATGGGTAGTGGAAAGTAGGTTATGCGTCCTCTGGTACTGCAGAATGACCTGGGGTGCCCAGGGAAAGCTGTGGCTAGGGGTGGAGGGAAGGGGGCAGCCACCAGCTCAGTCTCCTCCCCTCCCTCTTACACTCCTCTAGCCCTTGCTGAACAGTGGTCTGGACCTGAGCCAGGGCCCCAGACTCCGGGGCCCGGGAGCCCGCAGGCCCTCTCTGCTGCCCCAAAGCTGCCAGCCTAGCCTGCCCTCCGGCCAGGAGACCCAAACCTGGAGCCCCATGAAAGAGCCGGATCTTGGGTCTAGCCTGAAGCCTGCCTCAGACAGCCGTAGCCCAGGGGAACTGGGTAAGTGCCTACAGGGTTTAGAACCTGACCAGGGACAGGGAGGAATTCTTGCCTGTAGCCCTAGCCCAGCTTCAGATGATAGGACTGAGGGCAAATGCCTTTGTCTGTGCCCTTGCGGGGAAGGATAGGCTGTTGCCCATCCCTGCCAGAGAACCTCACAAAGTGGTGAGAGACATTCACCTCCATGGAAAGATCTTTTCCACACCCATGTTTTGTAGAACACAGCACATATTGGTATAACCAATTCATGAAAAATTATCTTTTGATTTTCTACATGCAGATATTCTAGAGAGGAAGTCTGAAGGATGGTCATACCAAGGAGGTAATTAGTTATCACTGGATGACTGTCAATTCCAGCCATTTTTATTTTATTTTATGTCTCTATTCCTGGAATTTTCTACAGAGAGCCACACATCACCATCCCAGTTGGAAAAAATACAAAAAGTCCTATTAATTTGTGGGAAAAAGGAAGGGGTGTTTCATATGTTCTCAGACGTTGGGGCTCATGTACCCACCACATCCCTATGGTGATGACAAACCATTGGCCGGGGCCTTTGCTTCTAGGTCTATTCTTGTACCCTCTCTGCAGGTCCGTGCCCATTGGGTCCATGTGCTCCTCCCTGCAGCCAAGGGGGCTGCTTGATCTCAGAAGTGCCCGTCTGCTCTTACGCAGAGTTGTGGTACCCCACCACGGTGGGCACCCCTCTCGCTCACGCCACGGGCACAAAGCACGTGTATACTTGCTTATTGACGTGTGAGGCCTTTGCTGGTGTGCACAGACGCCACCTGGTAACGGCGGCTGACCCTGCGGATGGGGAAGCTGGGGGCTTAGGACCGCAAAGTCCTACCTGACACAGCCGCCTCTGGAAGCTAAAAAGAGGCCAGGACCAGTGGTCCCTGTCTTTGGGATTCCATAAGCCCTTAAAATCAAGGGGCTGCCCACTGCCAGTTAAGTTAAGCCCCCTGCCCCAGAGGATTATTAACCTTCATCATGATTTCATAAAATAAGGATATTTTAATGTAAAAAGAGCTAAGACATCTAGGACAAAAAGATAGTTACACCCTTAAATAACTTGAGCGTTATCTAAAAAATCCTCTTAGGGGCACTGGTGTTTTGTTCAGTCAGAGCTGCCACCCTTGGTCTTGGGGTTGTGAGTTTGAGTCCCCCCGTTGGGTGTGAGGGTTACTTAAAAATAAAAATTAAACAAACAACAAAACCAAAACCCCAATAACCCTCTATGTCACCTGTATTCTTATTTTCATTTTGCAGCTATCCGATAAAAACTTTGCTGCAGGATTTTACAGGTCCCCTAAGCTGGGTGGGACCACTGGTCTGGCCCATTGGGACATCTTGCAGAGAACATTGAAAACCAGAGAGGGAGAAGGAAAACACAGGGTCACACAGTAAGTTAGACTGGTTCTGGGGTCAGATCATCCTGCGCCTGATGATCTGACCCCGGGATCAGAACTCAGGATGATCTGATCTCCAAACCAAGCGCTCTTCCCACTGAACAAGTGAGCAGTCTCTGTGGCTCGTGCCTCCAGAGGGCTATGGCAACCAGGGAGGTGAGGGATGGACAGGTGCTTGTAAACTGTACGGTGAGTGTGCTCAGGAAAAATGTATTATACTGAAAGAACAAGTAATGTAAAATATAAGAGTATATTATTGTATAAACAAAGCATGACTCTATCACAAGTAGTGCTCCTCTTGATCTATACCGATCTCTTCTCCAAATGTGCACCATCGTGATCCCAGGAATCACTGTCTTAGAAAGTTTGCCCCACCATCCCCGATAGGATTTCTTGATCCCTGTATTCTTAAGAGTACTATCAGGACAAAATGCACTCAATTAATTGTGTGTATAATTATTTGATTCATATCAGCTTCCCTGCTGGTCCGTGCAGGCCATAAGTAAGGATGGGAATTCGTGGTGGTCACTGCACTGTTCAGCCTCGAGCCTGGCCCCGGGATGATCTAAAATCAATAAATGGCGTTGACGAATGAGGAGTGAGTGGACCAAAACTAGGTCTAATGGGTTCTGTAAGAAGCTGTGGTCCCAGGGGAGCAGGTCTGGCGCGATGAGGGCTGGCCCCATTGTTCTGTCTCTGGAGCCCTACAGGGGCGCTGCAAGGAGAAGCCCTGGAAGTGGAGACGGAATGGGGACTGTAAAAGAGGGGGAAAAGGAAAGAGACGAGAGGACAGATCACCGGATCGCCGGACGGGGTGGGAGGGGAGCAGAGCCCAAGGCTGGGGGGAGGCGTCTGGGGGCTGGGGGCTGATCAAGGAAAGGATGGAACCCTGGTGTGTGTGTGTGTGTGTGTGTGTGTGTGTGTGTGTGTGTGTGTGTGTGTGTGTGTGTGTGTGTCGGGGAGTGGGGGAGGTGGAGGTGGGGCTGGGAGCTTAGGAGCAGAGGGGAGGCACCAGGAGGCAGCGGTGGGGGAGAAGAGGGGGAGCACTAGACAGTGGCAGGGCTGTGAGAAGAAGGAAGTGCTGAGCCTGGGAGGAGCTGATCACCGGTGCTGGGCCAGGAGCGGGGTGGGCTCTGCCGGAGCCATGAGGAGGGTGGGGCCGGGTGGGGAGGGGGCCATGGGGCGGGGCTGTGAGGAGGCTCCCGAGGTGGTCGGTGGCGCGCGGGCGATCGCAGCTCAATTCCTGGTTCGATCTCGCCCTCGCGCTCCGCCAGCTGTTCGAAGTCGCGGATGATGGGCGCGGGCCGCCAGGTGGTGGAAGGTCTCGCCCACAGGTCGGCTTCTGTGTGCTCCCGGCTCCGCCCGGGGGCCCAGCTCAAAGGTCACTTCCCACTGCAAACGTTGGCTGTGCATCGCAAGCCCCCGACCACGGCCTTGCCCAGCACCGGGCCTGGGGTAGGGGTCACTGCCCATGATCCGCCTCGACTCTGCTGGAGGCTCCCAGTCTGTGAGGATGTCTGTCCCAAGGCAGAAGGGTGATGGACGGCTCTGCAGGCAGAGGGACAACCAGGCGGTGCTCTGAGATGGGGGCACAGAGGGTCAGCCCTAGGACGTCATTCCTCCCTAGGCGCAGATGATCGCCAAGAAAGTACAGTCTTCTTCCCACCCCTCCACCCCTGAGGACACACAGGACTCCTTCCTAGGACAGTGCTGATGGCAGGACCTGTCCCCAAAATGGAGTATTCCGTGAATCCAGTTCCTGAGGTGGCCAGGATAGGTGGGTGGGGACTAACTCGGGCAGCCAGCAGGGACTTCTGAAGTCTCACCATGCTCAAGGGTCAGGGTGATGGGGGGTGGATTGG
>NW_024425786.1:14653736-14654691 GCF_017311325.1 Ursus maritimus
ACCCCCCCCCCCCCCCATCACCCTGGCCCTTGGGCTGGCAGTGAGGCTTCCAGAAGTCCCTGTGGCTGCCCAAGTGTCCCCACCCCACCCTATCTGGCCACCTCAGGAACTGGATTCCTGGAATACTCCATTTTGGGGACAGGTCCCTGCCATCCAACTGTCCTAGGGAAGGAGTCTGTGTTCCTCGAGGTGGAGGGTGGGGGGAAGAAGACTGTACTTTCTTGGCGATGTCTGCGCCCTAGGGAGGAATGACGTCCCTAAGGGCTGACCCTCTGTGCCCCATCTCAGAGCACCGCCTGGTTGTCCCTCTGCCTGCAGAGCCGTCCCATCACCCTTCTGCCTTCGAGACCCAGACATCCTCAGACTGGGAGCCTCCAGCAGAGTCCGAGGAGCGGATCAATCTGGGCAGGCCCCCTACCCCAGGCCCGGTGCTGGGCAAGGCCGTGGTCAAGGGCTTGCGCGACAACCAACGTTTGCAGTGGGAAGTGACCTTTGAGCTGGGGCCCCCCGGGCCGGAGCCGGGAGCACACGAAGCCGACCTGTGGAGCGAGACCTTCCACCACCTGGCGGCCCGCGCCATCATCCGCGACTTCGAACAGCTGGCGGAGCGCGAGGGCGAGATCGAACCAGGTGAGCTGCGTCGCCCGCGCGCCCCTGACCGCCTCCGGGAGCCCCTCCTCACAGCCCCGCCCCAGGCCCCCTCCCCACCCCGGCCCCGCCCCCTCCTCATGGCTCCGGCGGAAGGCCCCACCCCGCTCCTGGCCCACGCACCGGTGATCAGCTCCCCTCCCCAGGCTTCAGCAACTTCCTTCTTCTCACAGCCCTGCCACTGTCTAGTGCTCCCCCTCTTCTCCCCCACCGCTGCCTCCTGGTGCCTCCCCTCTGCTCCTAAGCTCCCAGCCCCACCCTCCACCTCCCCCCACTCCCGACACACACACACACACACACACACACA
>NW_024425786.1:14654701-14655670 GCF_017311325.1 Ursus maritimus
CCCCCCCCCCATCACCCTGGCCCTTGGGCTGGCAGTGAGGCTTCCAGAAGTCCCTGTGGCTGCCCAAGTGTCCCCACCCCACCCTATCTGGCCACCTCAGGAACTGGATTCCTGGAATACTCCATTTTGGGGACAGGTCCCTGCCATCCAACTGTCCTAGGGAAGGAGTCTGTGTTCCTCGAGGTGGAGGGTGGGGGGAAGAAGACTGTACTTTCTTGGCGATGTCTGCGCCCTAGGGAGGAATGACGTCCCTAAGGGCTGACCCTCTGTGCCCCATCTCAGAGCACCGCCTGGTTGTCCCTCTGCCTGCAGAGCCGTCCCATCACCCTTCTGCCTTCGAGACCCAGACATCCTCAGACTGGGAGCCTCCAGCAGAGTCCGAGGAGCGGATCAATCTGGGCAGGCCCCCTACCCCAGGCCCGGTGCTGGGCAAGGCCGTGGTCAAGGGCTTGCGCGACAACCAACGTTTGCAGTGGGAAGTGACCTTTGAGCTGGGGCCCCCCGGGCCGGAGCCGGGAGCACACGAAGCCGACCTGTGGAGCGAGACCTTCCACCACCTGGCGGCCCGCGCCATCATCCGCGACTTCGAACAGCTGGCGGAGCGCGAGGGCGAGATCGAACCAGGTGAGCTGCGTCGCCCGCGCGCCCCTGACCGCCTCCGGGAGCCCCTCCTCACAGCCCCGCCCCAGGCCCCCTCCCCACCCCGGCCCCGCCCCCTCCTCATGGCTCCGGCGGAAGGCCCCACCCCGCTCCTGGCCCACGCACCGGTGATCAGCTCCCCTCCCCAGGCTTCAGCAACTTCCTTCTTCTCACAGCCCTGCCACTGTCTAGTGCTCCCCCTCTTCTCCCCCACCGCTGCCTCCTGGTGCCTCCCCTCTGCTCCTAAGCTCCCAGCCCCACCCTCCACCTCCCCCCACTCCCGACACACACACACACACACACACACACACACACACACACCAGGGTTCC
>NW_024425786.1:14655680-14763787 GCF_017311325.1 Ursus maritimus
GTGACATCCTTTCCTTGATCAGCCCCCAGCCCCCAGACGCCTCCCCCCAGCCTTGGGCTCCTGCACCCCTCCCACCCCGTCCGGCGATCCGGTGATCTGTCCTCTCCTCTCTTTCCTTTTCCCCCTCTTTTACAGTCCCCCATTCCGTCTCACTTCCCAGGGCTTCTCCTTGCAGCGCCCCCTGTAGGGCTCCAGAGACAGAACAATGGGGCCAGCCCTATCGCGCCAGACCTGCTCCCCTGGGACCACAGCTTCTTACAGAACCCATTAGACCTAGTTGGTCCACTCACTCACTCATTCGTCAACGCCATTTATTGATTTTAGATCATCCCGGGGCCAGGCTCGAGGCTGAACAGTGCAGTGACCACCACAATTCCCATCCTTACTTATGGCACGGACCAGCAGGGAAGCTGATATGAATCAAATAATTATACACACAATTAATTGAGTGCATTTGTCCTGAGTACTCTTAAGAAATACAGGGATCCAAGAAATCCTATAACGGGGATGGTGGGGCAAACTTTCCTAAGACAGTGATTCCTGGGATCACGATGGTGCACATTTGGAGAAGAGATCGGTATAGATCTAGAGAACACTACTTGTGATAGAGTCATGCTTTGTTTATACAATAATATACTGCTTATATTTTACATTACTTGTTCTTTCGTATAATACATTTTTTTTCCTGAGCACCTCACCGTACAGTTTACAAAGCACCTGTCCATCCCTCACCTCCCTGGTTGCTTACATAGCCCTCTGGAGGCACCGAGCCACAGAGACTGCTCACTTGTTCAGTGGGAAGAACTTGGGTTTGGGGGTCAGATCATCCTGAGTTCTGATCCCAGGGGTCAGATCATCAGAACGCAGGATGATCTGACCCCAGGGCCATTACTAACTTGCTGTGTGACCCTGTGTTTTCCACTCTCCCTCTCTGGTTTTCAATGTTCTCTGCAAGACTGTCCCAATGGGCCAGACCAGTGGTCCCCACCCAGCTAGGGGACCTGTAAAATCCTGCAGCAAAGTTTTTATCGGATAGCTGCAAAATGAAAATAGAGAATACAGGTGACATAGAGGGTTATTGGGGTTTGGTTTTGTTGTTTGTTTAATTTTATTTTTAAGTAACCTCTACACCCAACGGGGGACTCAAACTCACAACCCCAAGACCAAGGGTGGCACGCTCTACTGACTGAACCACCAGGTGCCCCTAGAGGATTTTTTTTAGATAACGCTCAAGTTATTTAAGGGGTGTAACTATCTTTTTGTCCTAGATGTCTTAGCTCTTTTACATTAAAATATCCTTATTTTATGAAATCATGATGAAGGTTAATAATCTTGGGGGCAGGGGCTTAACTTAACTGGCAAGTGGGCAGACCCCTTGATTTTAAGGGCTTATGGAATCCCAAAGACAGGGACCACTGGTCTAGCCCTTTCTTTTAGCTTCCAGAACGGCTGTGTCAGGTAGGACTTTCTGGGTCCGCACACCGACCCCCAGCTTCCCCATCCGCAGGGTCCAGCCGCCGTTACCAGGTGAACGCTGTGCACACCAGCAAGGCCTGCAACGTCATCAGCAAGTATACAGTCTTTGTGCCCGTGGACGTGAGCGAGAGGAGGTGCCTGCCCACCGTGGTGGGGTACCCCAACTCTGGTAAGGCAGACGGGCACTTCTGAGGTTCAAGCAGCCCCCCCTTGGCTGGCAGAGGGGAGCTGGGACCCAATGGAGCACGGACCTGCAGAGAGGGGTACAAGGAATAGCCTAGAAGCAAAAAGGCCCCCGGCCAATGGTTCGGTCAGTCACCATAGGGTGGTGGGTACATGAGCCCCCACCCCACTGCTCTGCAGAAGGCAATGAAACCACCCCATTCCCTTTTTCCCACCAAATTAATAGGACTTTATTGTATTTTTCCAACTGGGACAATGTGTGTGGCTCTCTGTAGAAAATTCCAGAATAGAGAGAGACATAAAATAAATAAAAATGGCTGGAATTGACAGTCATCCAGAAGTGAGTAACTAATTACCTCCTTGGTATGACCATCCTTCCAGACTTCTCTCTATGAATATCTGCATGTAGAGAAATCAAAAGATAATTTTTCATGAATTGGATTATACCAATATGTGCTGTGTTCTACAAAACATGGGTGTGGAAAAGATCTTTCCATGGAGGTGAATGTCTCTCACCACTTTGATAGCTGCAGGGTTTTCTACTTTCATCATCATTTAGACAGTGCTCCCAAGCACTTTATCTACATCGAATGATGTAATCCTCAACACGGCTCCGCCAGGTAGATGCTATTATTACCCCCATTTTACAGATGGGAAGACAGGGGCAGAGGGAGTTAAGTTACCTGCCGAAGGTCACACAGCAGTGAGGGGCAGAGCCAGGCTTTGAATCCCATGGCCTGGCTGCAGAGTTTGTGCTCCCTCCGGCTTCTCTCCACTACCACATAAGGTTCATCAGAACCTTTTCCACCAGCCCCCCAGCTACTAGACCTTCAATTTATTCCCCTTTTGATTATTGTAAATTATGGTGCAAAAAACATCTTTGTACCCCTGTCTGGTTATCTCCTTGGGGTTAATTAACTCTCAGAAGTAAGATTATAAAAAAATAATAATAAAATAAAATAATTTAAAAAAAAAGGAGTAAGATTGCAGATCAAAAGGTCTGCCCATTTAAAACTGGGATGTGTTTTGCCAAAGTGGCCTGACTACAAAGGTTGTTCGGGGGTCTCCTTTTCACCTGCTTATCTTTCTAAACGCTGCCAGGATTGTAGGCAGGGGAAGAATCTCTCTTTGGGGAATTTTTTTTAGTTTTTGGGTGAGATACTTTTCACAGGTACATAAACTATATGTACTTTTTCTTTCCTGAATTACATTTTCCCATCCTCTGCAGCTCCTTTTATTTCTTTTTTTTTCCTTTCTTTTTTGTTTTTTTAGCAGACCTCGTGAAAAAATGTTTAAAAACAAAATGTGCCTCTCTTTGTTCCCGTCTCCCTCCTCCCCTGCTGTTTTTTATCTGTGGTACCAAAATCATTGACGACCTGTTCCCTCTTTGGGTTGCTCTCATTTCAGGTTCTGGCCAGAGGCCCAGACTCTTGCTCCACTGGGCATCCTCATTCACTGGGCTTTGTCACCCCGAATGACATTCAGGATGTCTCTCCCTCCCCACGCATTTCGTCCCTCCTAGTGTCTGTAGCCCACAGCCTGGAAGGTTCAGGGACCTGGCCCATGTTTAACCCAAGTCCCACAGCCCCCTAAGACCTGGATCAGTGCTTCCCAAAGTGTGGTTCAGGAAACCAGAACCCTAGTTGCATGTCCTAAGCATGGCCATTCAGCACAAACTAGGAAGTCTCAGTTTAGGAAATACATTTAGGAACCCCTGGATTAAATAAGCTCAACAGTTTTTTTCATTGCAGAACTTGTCAGAGCCTTTAGTATGTTAATATACATCAGAAAGCTCAGAGAAGGGACTGTAGTTTGCAACTTCTTCCAAACTTACCTCCCCTGTAGATCATTTTTTTAAAGGAATAGTTTACAGACTAGTGTTCTCCAAGAGTGGGGCTCCCGAAAACACACTTGAGGGTGCTATAGCTTCATCTCTCTTTATCCATCCCCTATTGGTGAGGTCCTAGGACTCCAGGGGCCTGCCCTGGGGGAGGGGAATGGAGACCTCAGGCTCTGAGACCACAGACTAGGAAAGAAGGGAAATGGGGTGTTCCTGAGAAAACCAGCCTTTTAACTAATTAGAAAATATTGCTGCTTCCTGAGCATTGTCTCGGCAATAGCACGTACTTAGCAAGGTTATTATCCCCATTTTCCAGATGAGGAAACTGAGGCACAGATTGGCTAGCACCCCATCCAGCTACTGAGAGACGGGGCTGAGGTTCAAACCCAGGTCATTCTGGCTCCAAAGCTCATGGTCTTACCTTGTACAATGTCTTTCTGCCTCTGGACAAGTGACAGACTGAAGGCAGAATCGTTCCTGCCAGCCCTGGTGGGGAGGCAAAGGACTGACATGGTTGTACCCGTCTGACCCCTTCTCCTTGTCCTCGTGAAGGTGCTGCATGGCGGATGATCAACTCTCAGGTCCTGACCCGACAGTGGAGGGGCCCCGCTGCTGGCTTCGGAAGGTCTCAGACCCTGCTCGGGGAAGACTCAGCAGCAGGAGACGGCAAATTCCAGAACCTAAGTAAGAGCTGCTTCAGGCGTGTTCTGAAGCCTAGGCCCCAGAGGCACCCTGGTGTCCAAAAGGCCCCACGGAAGCCAGGCTCTGAGTCTGCACTCTGGGCCTCCTTGCCAGGCGAGGCCAGGCCTCCTGGGCTCTCGGAGGCTCAACATGGCCCAAGTGTGCCGCTGTTAACACAGCTTTGCTGAGAGAGCTACTGCTGAGAGAGCTGCTGGGAGCCCGCGTGCCCGCACCATCCCTCTACCTCTCCCCTTTCAAAGTCTGCTGAGCCCAGGGGCTGTTCCCTGACTCCAATCCCTTGAGTCCTCCCAGGCACCGAATGCCAGGAAAACTAATAAACAAGGGGAAAAGCAAGGAGCAGAGAGGCAGTTCCATCTGTTTGGGTCCCACCTTCTGCTTCTTTCAGGATTCCCAAAGCTTCCTTTCTGCCTTTGCCTGATTTCATTGTGCCTGTAGCTTGGGTCCTTAAGCATCTGTGATTTGACCCTTTTGTGACCTGGCACTAAATCACAGGATAGTTTTAATCCTCTGTGTCCTGAATGTGTGCGTGTCTTATGGTCCCTTCCAAGACAGCCTGACTGCTGCACTAGTCCTAACCCCTTCCTTCATGCCCTCCCATGTTCAGTGAGGATCTCCTGCCTTCTTCAGTGTGTGGGAAGGACATCAGAAGCCCCACCCTGCCACTAGGCCAGACACCCAGATCATAACAGATTTTTACCTGAGGGACTCGAAAGTTCTTACAGACATGGATGGAGTAAAGAAAGGAGCAGTGTGTGAAGGGTAGGAGAATATGTAACTCCAGAATTAAAAAGCTCCGCCAGCTCTTTGGTCCCTCAGAGCCTCCCAAACTGGGGGGGGGGGGGGGGGAAGCTGGGCTTCCCGTCTAGAGGAAATTTTTGTCCATCTTTTCATTTCTCCATAGCTCAGTTCTTGGTGGCCCATGGCTTCCATCAAAATCACAAATCCCTTCTTTTCTTTCTTTTTTTTTTTTAAGATTTACTTATTTATTTTGAGAGAGAGAGAGAGAGTGGAGGGGTGCAGAGGGAGAGAGAAAATCCTGAGCAGACTCCCCACTGAGCTGGAGCCTGACAGAGGGCTCGATCCCACGACCCCAAGATCATGACCTGAGCAGAAATCAAGAGTTGGACCCTTAACTGACCGGGCCACCCAGGCACCCCAATCCCTTCTTTTCAGTTGACCTCTGATTCACACCCAAGTGTCTGTATCTTCTAAACTCTTATTCTATCCCAAGCCCTTTCCCTCTCCAAGGATGACAATAGCTAACACGTACTGCGAGTTTCCTTTGTGCTGGGCACTGTTCTCATCATCCATGACTCCTCCAAATATTTGACAAACTTGGTGAGGAAAGCAAGGCTCAGAGACGTCAAGTGACTTACTCAGTATCACACAGTGGATACGTGGTAGAGCCAAGACTTGAAACCAGGCAGTGCCTGGTTCCAGAGCCCACAAGGTTAACGACCGTGCTGCTGGCCTCCCGGCTGCCTCAGTCGCTCCGCACCCAGTCCCTAATTCGCTGTGGAGCTGCTCCCGAGCTCCCGGTGATAAACAGAGCTTCTGGGCCCTCACAGAGCCACTAATGGTCTCAGAGGGGAGACAGGCTTTGATAACATTTGTGCATGAAGCCTTTTCCATATTTTGTACTCTTCCCTTGTGGTATATTGCCCATCCCGGGCTGGACAAATAACGATCATAAGAATAATCACCCCGATGATGCATATTGAAGAGACCACGTGCAGTTATTATCCCCCATTTTACAGATGGGGAAACTGAGGCTCAGAGCCCTCTGACAAGTCAGTGCCATGTTCTGATGCCTCCTGGAGAGTTGGCATGAGCCCCTCCTCAGTGAGGCACAGCCCTGGTGAGCTGATGCCCACCTCTCCCCCTGCCGCCCTCAGACCCCTGACCTGCTCCCATTTCCCTGCTGGGTCTGTAGCTCGGGGCTTTATTGAGCACTTCCCTTGGGCCAGGCATTAAGTACTAGCTGGGTATTACCTCCCTTAATCCCTACAACAACACTGTGAGACAGATACTCGGATCCCCACTTTGCAGTCTAAACTTATAAAGGAAGCAACTTTCCCCGGGGTCACACGGCTAGGCAGTGGGGGAGTCGGGATTTGAATCCAGGCATATCTGATTCTTATGGTGGATCAACGGTGTTACCTTTGGAAGACAAAGGCCCACACAAGCAGGGGTGGAAACCCTGACCTTGCTCTCCCAGCCCAGCCCCAGGTAGTGTGAATTCGGACCTTCACTCTCCTGGGGGGGATGAGAGGTGAGAAAGGGAGGCCAGGGGAGCTCAGGCCTCACTGGCTTCGTCTGTTGTAGATGTGGAGGAAAGCCCCACTGCGCCCTTCGGTGAGACCACGTCCCCAGGCCGCGAGAAGTATGCTGCTTCTGAAGGTGAGTAAGCGGGCAGAGGACTCTGTCCTTAATCAAGGTAGTGGCAGGGATTGATCCTTGGGCTAGGAGAGTGTCTTAGCCCAACAAAGTCCTTGTGGTTCATTTATTCTTCAAAACATCCCTACGTGAGATTAATAGGAGTAATCCTTAATCTAAAGACGGGGAAACAGACTCAGAGAGGTGAAGTGACTTGCCCAAGGTCACACAGCAAGTTAGTGACAACGCCAGGCCTGGAATCAGACTGCCCGGTTCCCAGCTGAGGGACCATTTCTACCACCTAACTATGCTTAGAAGCCCCCAGCAATGTGCCAGGGAAGGAAACTCAATGTCTCCACTCAGGGATGGGAGGCTTATGTGAAGCCATCACTGCCCCCATGGGTAATCTTCCAGAAGACACCAGCAGCCTTCTTACATGTGGACATACGTATTTCATCCTTCACCCCACAACCCCCCAGGTCAAAAGCAGCCCTGCAGTCTAAAGGTTAGCTCGGACCCCCAGCGATGTAGGCAGGCCCCTGCTCCTCTCTGAGTCTCTGATTCCCCGCTGGGCAGTGAGCAGTTGGACAGCGTCATTTGTCAGGCCCCAACTGTCATTCTGTGGCTCTCCAGGTCCCCTGCGCAGTCTGGCTGCCAATACGCTTTCTTCCTTCAAGACCTCAGACTCTCTCTTTGGATCCAGGTACGTGGGATTTCCACCGGAGTAGGCTGTACCACCACCTGCTTCCCCGGGGCCGTCCCTGGCTCGGAAGGCGGAAAGCAGGCCCAGCCTGACATTTAGACAAAACTGAACCATCTGAAGGGTATCGAGAAGGCCCGCTACCCCCAGATACACTGTCCCCCCCACACGTCTGTGGTCTCCGAGCAGGTGCAAACCCCCTGGGAGGGCTAGCCGAAGATTCTCTGGCCATGGGCTGAACGAGAGATACGCTATCAGGAAAAGGTCACAGAAAGAACACTAACAAGTTCCTCGTCTAGGCTGCGACTAACTCACTGAGTGACTCGGGAAACGCAAGCCCCCCCCCTTCCCTGGGCCTCAATTTCCCCAGCTGTCAAATGAGGAAGTTGGAGGAAGCCATTTGTCACATCCCTTCTGGCCCTGACCTTCGGAGGCGGCTGAGCTGGTGCTGGGGGATGGGACGACCAAGGACGCCAGGGGGCAGCTCTGACCACTCTCCCCGGTTCCGCCCACACAGGCTGAATCTGAGCAAGTCCAGGCTGCTGACTCGAGCAGCCAAGGGCTTCCTGAGCAAGCCACTGACCAAGGTTCCAGAGTCAACCCCAGGGAGCCAGAGTTTCGACTACATCCCGCTGGTGAGTGCCCTAGACCCCAGACCTTAGCCCCCAACACTCTCCGAGGGGCCTTCCCGTGAGCCTCCTACCCACCCCGCCCCCTTCACAAAGGGAAGAAGACCGAGACCTTCCCACCCAAGTAGCCAGCAGGGCAAGGGCCAGGCACTAAGAGTGTTGCTAGAAGCCAGCGTCAGCATCACGAATATTCTTTGCAATCTGCTCTCTTTGCTTTAAAAATGCACAGGAATTTTGCGTTCTACTCCACCATCTATGTGTGTTTATTTTCCAATACATAAAAATAAGCCTCGAAATAGCTCACAAGTGAGTAAAATTAACACCCCAGGGACACGCACCATGTTTAGCAAGTGACTCTGCAGACAGCCCAGCAGGCTGTGGCAGGGCGAGAAGCCCAGGTCTGGAGCGGGCGGGTGGCGGCGGCGGTGGGGGGGGGAGTCTCTATATTGAAGAGCAAGGGGGCCTGGCCCCACCACATGGGAGGCCCAGCGGGGCTTGGGGATCAGAGGGTGCAGGGAAAGGGGCCACGATGTGAACTGCACTCCATAGCCCCAGTCCCTACACGCCCAAGTCATAGCATCACATTGAACTTGCGGATCTCCTGGGCGGCAGAGCCCTGTACTTGCATGAAGTGTTTAAGGAGCCAGGCACCGCGCTAGACCCTGGGAGACAACCTTGAACTGGATGCACATAGTCCCTGAGCTCACGGCACTCAGTGTCTAGTGGGGACACGGACAGGGAACCAGACACTCCTGATGCTTGGGCACTGTGAGAGCAGAGGTCGGGTTCGGTGGGGGAGAGGTGGCAGCTGGGGGGACACCGACTCCAGGTTTGAGGTCAGGGAGGAAGGAAGCCTGACTGCCTGAGGAGTGCAGGGGTCATGGCAGGCAGTATAGAGAGGAGAGAGCTCAGGGGCCCGAGAATTAGGAGTTGGGGGCGGGGGAGAGTCAAGGATGAGCCAGAGCTCTGGAAATCGCAGATTCTAAGAGAAACTTGAAGTCACTGAGCTGATGGCCTCCAAAGAGCGCCATGGTCTATGCCTTACCCAAACCCCTCAAATGCAGGGAAGAGGAGGAGCATGGGTGCAGGGGAGGAAAGTGGAGGCAGCCGGTGGGTTGCAGAGCTGAGTAGAAAGGACACCTGTCGGGACTTAGAAACTGATCAGTGTAGAGGGAGGGAGACGGAGGTGAGCTGCCCAGAGTCTGCGGAATGGCAACGGATGGCCCCCATGGCTGAGCGGGACCCACTTGCGCAGGACAAGAGGCAGGTGTGGGGTGAAGATATTGGCTTGAGCCTGATCGGCCTGAAGTGCCCGTGGGGTAAGCTCAGAGACGCTCAGTTGGCCGGGGTATCCGGCAGATATCCCAGGCAGGAGGGGCAGGCTGGGGGCAGGGGTGGTTATGAATGGGCGGGCTGTGTGGACCCAGGCTTTTGCATGGCCCTGGGGCTCCACAGGCTAAAAAGTTTGAGGCCCACTGAGGGGCTCCCCCACACACAGGTGTCTCTGCAGCTGGCCTCCGGAGCCTTCCTGCTCAACCAAGCCTTCTGCGAGGCCATCCACATCCCCATGGAGAAGCTCAAGTGGACCTCACCCTTCACCTGCCACCGAGTGTCCCTCACCGCCCGCCAGCCTGAGTCTAAGGCCCCGAGTCCCCAGCTGTGCACCAGCCCCTCCGCGCGGCACCCCTCCTGTGACGGCTTCTCCCCGGAGCCCCTGGCAGAGGGCAAGCCAAGCTGGGAGCCCAGGGCGGTGATAGAACACACAGGGAAGCTGTGGGCCACGGTGGTGGCGCTGGCATGGCTGGAGCACAGCTCGGCCTCCTACTTTGTCGAGTGGGAGCTGGTGGCCGCCAAGGCCAGCTCGTGGCTGGAGCAGCAGGAGGTGCCCGAGGGCCGCACACGGGGCACCCTCAAGGCGGCCGCCCGCCAGCTGTTCGTGCTGCTGCGGCACTGGGACGAGAACCTGGAGTTCAACATGCTTTGCTATAACCCGAATTACGTGTAGTAGGGGTGGGAAGGGAGGAGGGGGAGGGGACCGTGTGGGCCTGGCGGGGGAGCTTTTGCAGCTGGAGCCAATATACTGGTTGCTAGAAAGAGCCCTGGACTGGCAGTCAGGAGGCCTGAGTTCAATCCCAACTTTGCTACCACCTAGCTGTGTGGCTGTAGGCCAGCCCTAACCCCCCGTCTGGGCCTCAGTTTCCCCACCTGTAAAATAAGTTCATAAGGTGAGGGAGTTGGACTAGATCTCGAGAAGCTCCAAAGGTTCTTCTCGGCCGGACACCCAGGCAGCCGTGGGGTGGGGAGAAAGAAAATACAGTTTAAACCCCAGTTCTCTCTGGAAGAGGGTCTGGAAGAGTGGCTTAAAATCAATCCACTGAGGGGCAAAGCCCCCCTCAAATAAAAGGGTGGATGAGCGAACCCAAAGACTGCCAGTTACCAGACGTGCGAGCTCGCATCTCGGCATGGGAGACCCCCTCTGCCTGCTGCCTTGTCTCCATGGTGACCATCCGGCACCCCAAAATCCCACTTACAATCCGACTGGAGAAACAGCCTTCCCAGCAGGTTACAGAGAGTTGCTCGGGGCCTTTTCCCTGGGCTTGGAAGCCATTAGTATATTTTAGTTTGCAGACTCTCGGTGACCTCCTGTCTAAGAAGAGGAGGCGGGGAGGACAAGGGGGGGGCACCCTGCCAGCTGAGGTGTTAATGCTAAGCTTCAGTCTGTGCAAAAGTGTCCAAACAGAATGGACGTGGTCATTGAAGCTGGTGGAGAAACCAGGCGACACCTTAAATCATTTGCACAGTTGCAGGAATTGTGCAAGGCGAACTCCACCGGCGCTGAGGGGGTGCGAGGCCCCCCCCACATCGGCTGCATTCTGGGGGCCCGGGGACCCCCTCTGCAACAGACAACCAGTGCTTGGCTGTAGCACCTCTGGGGCCAGCAGCTTCACCTGGGAGAGGGCTTTATTCAAAGAAATGAAGGCCTCTTGAATTGTCCAGCAGAGAGCCCCTGGGGGCTTCCTTTCTCAAGCCCACCTGTACCCCGTGGTGAGGACACAGCCACGGATGCCCTGGGGGCTGGCGCCCAGTCGTCTCTGCCCTGAAGACTCCTGTGGAAGTCCCCCAGCCTGGGACCCCCGGCTGAATCCGCACACCCTCCTCTCCAAGGCCTTACCGTCTCTTCACCAAGTGGTCCCTTCGGGCCCCTGGGCCCTGGCATAAAGCCAGTCCCTCTCCAGGGAGATGTGGAGGTCCCCACAGAGCGGACTGACCTGTCGAGGGGCTGTGGGCTCTGGCACACGTCCCAGCCTCACGAAGACTCAAGAAATGCCCGGTCTTCAGCCGGGGCGGAGGGGGAGAGGGGCTCCAGCAGAATGTCCTTCAGGGGTAGAGAAGAGGCAGCCTGGACACAATGGGGTATCCTGCCCCCGACACAGCCTGCCCTGGATTTGGGGCCCTGCCCTGCCCTCCTGCAGCGCTGCAAAATCCTGCATGAGTGGGGCTCTCTCCACATGGGTCCTGCTGAGGCTCTGAAAACCTGGTGATCCACCCCCAAGGGAAGGGAAGGGGCTGGAGACCTCATAGAGAGTCCTGGCGGCTGCTTGGCTGACTGTTCTGCTTTAGAATCACCCTCTGGGGAGGAACCCAGCGGGGCAGTCACCAGCTCCGTGGCCACCACGACCCCGGGTGGCGCATGGAGGACAGTCTGGGCTGTTGGCTTAAAAATCAATGCCACTGAGACGGATCAGGGTTTTAGGCTCTCTTGCTCAAGGCCTCAAGCAGGTGTGAGGACAGCCTTGTCATCCCCCTACACACCTGCCCGCACAAAAGTAACACTTGTGCTGCCAGCAGCCGCAGCTTCAGGGTAAGGAGAGAAGGGTGTGACATGCCCTCCTTGGCCCACCTTTAGTGGATGTGCCTGTCAGGCCTAGAGTGGGAATGCCTGGCACTCGTTTGGGCAAGTGGCTTCCCCTTGCTGTGTGAGCTGGAGCTGGGAGACTGCCCCCGCTCTGATGTTCCCAGATTCTCTGCCTCTGAGATGGGTCCCCCTTAGTGACCATGGACTCACGCGCACTGTCTGTGTGACCTTGAACCAGTTGCTGTGCTTTCTGGGCCCCTCTCCTCCTCTTACATGATAAGGTTGGACTGGGCCATCCAGACTCCCAAGCCACCTGATTCTGGGTCCTCAGGCTCAGTGTGGACAATGAGAAGGTTCAAGGTGGCCCAGTGTAGAACTGGAAGGAGTACCCGAGAACCCAGCAAGATGGTGGGTGTACCACCCCCTTCTCCAGCGAAATGTCCTCAGATCCTGCTCTAGGAGGAGCTGTTGGAAATCTGGGCAACTGAGCTTCGCACGCGCTGGCTCCCCTGCCCAGCATCCAAAGGGGCAGAGGAACAAATCCTCATTGATATCAAATAACCCAAGGGCTCTGGGGGACATCTGGATAAGAGACATTTTTTTTAAAGACCTTCAGAGGTATTGCGATGACAGGCAGTGTCCGCAAACTGCCCCCAGGATTGCCACGCCCAGAGCAGAAGTCACTAGCTTTAAGGAAAAGATACAGACCTTAGGTAATTAGCACATGCATTGAAGCTAAGGTGGTTCCGAAATTCTCAAGGAGGGACACATTGCTCCTGGAGCTGGGATTCACTTGAATTAATCTGGATTTTTTGTTAAACTAGCTCTTGCTTTCTAGGTGATGCAAAGAAACATTTATGCCCTGCCTGGCTGAAGGATCAGGAGAGTACAAATGCCTAATGGCACTGTCCAACAGAGGCCGGCCTTCAGTGGCCAGAACGCTGAGGAGAGCCGGGGAATTTGCTGGTCTAAAGTCCATCAGTGTGCTGTGTGACTTCTGGCAAGTTGCTTGCTTTCTCTGGGCCCTGTTTCATCTTTCATAGAATGAGGAGGTTACACTCAATCGGCATTTCCAACACCATTCCTTGGTTGATATGTGAATTAGCAATTCACAAGACACTGTCCGGCAGGCAAATATGTTGGGGAAACACAAGGAAAACAGATTTCTTTAGTCAAGACAGACTCAGAGTCATGAATATGTAAATGTGTATTGTCAGTCTCCAATGGGGTGATTCAGAAGGTTGCGCTCTCCCCTGGGTTATTCAGTTGGGAAAACACTGGTCTAGATCTCCCTTAGGGATCTTCTGGCACTGACATTCAAAGAGCCTTTATTGAGAGCCTCCTGTATGCCGGGCATCCTGGGGCAGCAGAGTGAACACATCGGCCAGTGCTCCTGTTCCTTTGCGAGCTTGGTGAGAAGCGTCCAGAGAATGTCTGCTCCATGAACCATTTCCCCACTCCCTGGCATTCTGGGGCACGTATGTCTTCCCCTGCCACATCCCCAACCTCTGATCCTGCCGAATGGAGGGGTGGCCTCAGACTGTGCTGTCTGGGCGCCCTCGGCACTAGAGGGCAGCCCCTGAGCTTTCTGACTCTGATGGTGGGATAGAGCTGCTCCCAGCAGCAGCGTGGGACCCTGGCAGGAGTGCCTGCCATGGGCCACCTTGCCCAGAGGGAGCCCGGGAGTCCCAGCCCACAAAGTGTCCCAAGGGTCCAACCTCCTACCACACACAGGGCAGAGTCGTCTCTCCGGGCCCCCTCAGCTGAGATCAACTCCAGATCCCGGGAAAACTGGGCTCCACACTTAGGCAGACTTGTGCTGGGTTTGAAAATAAGCATTGGCTTCCAGCTAGCGATTGCGTCGTCCCCATCCTTCCCCTGCCTGGGGACAAATGACATTCACTGTCCTCTGTGGCTGTGATGGGTGAATGGAGTATCGAGTTCTTAAAACTATTTGCGGTGGGTAAGGGGGCTCACCTGCTCTCTAGGAGGGGAACCTCCTCTCATCCTTGGCAGGGACCCCCAATGAAAGGAAGTGAGGAAAGGGGTCTCCCCTGGTCTGTGTGCAGCCTCCACCTGGCAACTAGCCACCCCACCCACCTGCCCCACTAGAACCCGTGACACAAGCACCTGCTGTTGAGGGGTCCAAATGCTGCTTTTCACTACTTTCATATTGGAACCTCTCCAAGGGGTCCCCAGACACAAATGCATTCTGCATCCCAGTGCCCTGGAAAGGGGGGAGAGGAGGGCGTTGCTACCCCAGGAATGGGTTGTGTGTTCACTGCCGTGGCACTTGGGAGGTTTGGGGTTTTTTTTCACCGATCTCACAGGGACTAGGGAAATCAACCCCCCCCCCCCCACGGGCGCATTCCTCAGCGGAGCGCGCTCCACGGTGCCAGGATAAAAATAACCAGGGCAGGGGCGTATGTGGCATTTTGCAGCTGGATAATCTGATCTGCAGAGCTACGGCCTAAGGTCAGGAGCTTGGCAGCATCTCCCGTCCAGGCTCCCAGCCCCCTACAATGGAGCTCCCTGACCTGCGAGTTCACCCGGCCCCCAGCCTGTTGACTTTGACCTCTGAACTGCCTCCCAGATCACCTGACAAAGTGGGATTCCTCCTGCTCATGCTGCAAGCCTCCTTGGCTCAGAGCCAGCTGTCTTGAGCTTACAGCCGCTTCCCAAGGCACAGCGCCTTGCCTCAATGTGGTCGAATGTGGCGACACACGCGGTGTAGTTTCGCTATTTGCCCAGGTGGCTTTGGCTCAAGTGGCATGGCCGGTGCTTGTCCCCCTCGGAGCCTTAAGTGCCTACAACGTGCTGCCCCGTTCCCTTGCCTGCTCACCTGTAATGTCCCCACAGTGCCTGCGACACTCCTTGTTCTTAGAACACCCACCGCCTTTTTCCAGTAGCCAGTCACGCGGACACTGTGGGAGTCCTGGATGTCAGCGTCTTCTATCCACCAACAATTAGCAAACCACGCCCTGGGGCTGTAGGACCCTGTCTGTTTTCAAAGGAATGGCTTATTTGTCATTGGTGGCTACTGTTCTCTTAGAGGCGTTTAGCTGGTAAAAACTAATGAATCTGATATGACAAAATGATACTTGTGTCTGCTCTTTTGTTCTCAAAACCAATACTTGGCTTTCAAACTGGTGGTTCAGTGGTCTGTTTGCCTTGCTCCGTGTGTTCACATCCTTCTTGGTTCAGGATCCCCCTCAAGTGACCCATCACCCCTGTCTGCCCGGGACTGAGGTGCAGGGCAGTCTCAGGATGTGGGACTTTGACTTTTAAAAGTGGAACAATCCCAGGAAAATCAGAACAAGTTGGTCACAGTGGTTCCCCCAGAAGCAGAGCTTGAGATAAGGATTCAGTGCAAAGAGTGTATTTGTGCCATCCCAGGAAACACCGTGAGGCAAGTGAGGAAGTAAAACAGCAAGAGAAAGGACACCAGTAAAGGGAATGTTATGGCCGAGTGTGGACTTTCATCCCGCCGGACACCAGAGTAGACGCGCATCTCCACGTTCACCGAGAAGGAATGCGGTGTGTGCTCCAGCTCCCCCAGCCACTGGTTGAAGGTCATTCCCAAGCAATGGCATTCATTCCTTGGCACTTCTGGCCTCGCCACGGGTGGCCCCACTGGGCTCACTTCTGCAGCTGGAAAGCCACCACTCAGAGAAGTACAGGTATGGGCAGGTGTTCAGCCCAGGAGCTCCGGGAACTGAACCAGCTGTGGGGGTCCGGCAGGACACTGACAGCACCTGCCACCACAGCTCTGCACAGCTGCCTCCCCCATTTCAGATTTCCCTCCGAAGCAATTAGTGGTCACAAAATATATTTATTTGAAAAGCATCACCAGCTGCCATTTTGTCTTGGAATCCGCACAAACTGCAAACCTAAGTCATTTGGAAATCCTTTAGCAGCTTACCTTGTTTCCTTACGTCGGCCGTCCCTTTGCAGCCTTCAGGGAGAACAGGCAACTAAAATGGGAATTCCCAATAGGCCAAAAAGCATCGCTGTGATGTGCTAACGGCCCCTAATAGGAACTATCTGAGGAGATGGACAAGACCAACAGAAATACTGCGCACAGCCGTGGCCCTCGTGGTTGACTTTCAGCTGGGCAATGCACCTTTGCTGAGCTAGACAAGCCCCATCTCTGACCTCCGACCACAGCTCTAGGCTGCTGGGGGACCACAAGTTCCTTTAGCACCTCACTGACATTATAAGCGGGCATGACCTCCATCTTTATAAGAAACCTGCTTATTTCCTTCTCCAGCTGTGCATTCTATAAAAGCCACTGTGTGTGTGTGTGTGTGAGAGAGAGAGAGAGAGAGAGAGAGAGTGTGTGAGTGTGTGTGTGTGTGTCCTGCTGGGGTGGCGATAAGGATCTCCTAGCCCCTCATGCTATGAAAAACATACTCGGGAAAGCACAGGCTCAGGACCCTGGATTCTCTCCAGGAACTCTGCGGAAGGGGAGAATGAAGGGAGCCCAGTGGTTCAGGTCCTGGGTCTCCGGGGTCCCCTGTCCTGTGGTTGCCAGTTCCCTCCAAGGCACTACTGGCTGCCTAGGAAACCTGAGCTCCCTTAGGCTTCATTAATCTTTATCCTCATCCAAAATGGGGGAAAAAACAGTATATTGAGTCCTAGCCTCGCTCTGCCAAGCTCTCTTGTTCTGCCACCCAGCAGCAGCTACCCTCCTTCTCATCTGAGCATCACTTAGAATCTGCCAATGATGAATCCCTTCTGGAAGCATCCAGACCACCCACCTGAAGTCTAGCCACCCCAGATCCAGGGTTGGAGAAAGAAAGGGACACATCCTCTTTGATAGAATGAGAAAGGCCATCTCTTGGGAGAAGGTCCTCTCCTAGCCTGGGGGGAGGTGGAGCCCTGGGTACTCAGAGCTCCTGAGCCCCAGTAAGATCTGGGATGGGTGGGGGGAGTTGTCTGTGATGGCTCCCTCAGCCACTACAAGTAGAACTGACCACCCCCTACACTCCTCTTAAGCTCCAAGATCTTGCAGGTTGCAGATATGGACCCTCCCAGGCACTGACCCATTTCCTGCCTATCCTTCACTCCTGGCTTCGGAATCTGGGGCTTCCACCAAGCGGCAACCTGGGGCTGTTTGCACAAATGCCTTGGCGCGCAGAGCCTGCGGTGCTGTTCTAATGCCTTCCGGCAGAGGGCGCTGTGGGCGTGCACTGCCTTCCAGGCCTGGGCCTGCAGAGACATTTGGGGAAAGAGGAGCGCAGCGGCAGGGATGAAGGGAGACTTCAGAAGCTATTCCTGTCCCCTGTCAACAGCCTTTTTTCCCTGCTAAAAATGGGTGATTCGTGATGGCTACGAAGCCCACTGAAAGGCTGTGCCGGTCACGTACTCACCCGTGAGTCCAGGCACTGGGCTAGCTCCCCTCAAACTGGAAAGGAGGTGACTACTTGGGCCTTTCCTGCTCTGCCCACTCCACCTCCTGGCCACCCTATTAGTAGCCCTCCTTCTCCAGACTCCCTGAGAGCCCACCTCCTTCAGGAAGCCTTCCCAGGCCTCCTCCCAGCGGCAGCTTCTTACGGGATATTTACTAGTGTATACGTATGTGTGTTCTGCCTCCCCCATCAGACTGGGCCCTCCCCACCATACTTGCTGGTCTCTCCTAGGGCAGGGATGTGCAGCCCTCATCAGACTGGAGGCTCCTCAGGGGCACAGATCTTATCTCCTCCATCTGACCAGGGGTTTTCCAAATGGGGCTCTGTCTCCTCCATCAGACTGTGCCCTCTCTGAGGCAACTTGTGCAGCTCCGGTGGCACCTGTCTCAGGACTCTGTGGGCAGACAATCATCAGTCTGAAGACACCCCTCCTCTCCCTCCCCCAGGGGGAGATCTGAGATGCCCCCAAGTCCCCCGAGCTTTGCACCCTGGGTGGGAGAAAGATGGGTTGGATCAAAGCAAAGATCGCCACTCCCGGAAAGAACAGAAAGCAGGCAGGCGAGACTCAAGAGGGACTGAAGACACCAGACCGCACCACACGCTGGCCCAGCCTCTGCAGGTCCCCCCATTCCATGCGGGCTGCCACCCAGGATGTGGCCCTCATCACCGCCTGTCGCAAGCAAGGGCAGTCCATTCAAGAACTGTGGCTGGTGCCCCCTAGTGACGGGGGGCCACTCAACAACACAATGGCCTCTGCCCGGGCTTTGGCTAGGGCTGCATAGCAAAGGACTACAGACCTAGGAAACGCGGTGTCTCCTGTTTTGGAGGCTAGAAGTCCAAGATCAAGGTGTAGACAGGGCTGGTTCCTTCTGAGCACTGCAAGGAAAGGGTCTGGTCCAGGCTCCTCTCCCAGCTGCTGGGGCTTCCCTGGTTCGTGGCAGCAGACCCCAGTTTTCACATGGCCTTCGCTCTGGGACGCGACTGTCTCCAAATACCCGCTTTATCCAAGGACCCAGTCATATTGGATCAGGGCCCACCACAATGACCTCATTTTAACTTGATCACCTCTGGAAAGATCCTATCTCCAAATATGATCACATTCTGAGTGCTAGGAATTCAGAGTTCAGCATATGAATTGGGGTGTGGGGGACACAACTGCGCCCGTAATGCTGCACTTGTAGGGCTAATGTTCTAGTGGAGAGAGACAGACACGAAGCACAAAATTAAGGAAATGTACATTAATGCAAAAGGTGACAAGGCAGAAAAATGAAGTAGTGTTAGGGGAAAGGCAGAGCCAGGGTGGGGAGGGTGCCACTATCCTAGAGCACGTAGACAACCTTCTGACAGGTGACAGAGAAGCAGAGACTGCATTCCAAGTGTCCCCCAAGCAAGCTATTCATGTCCTTGCCACGTTTTCTCTGCCAAGTTGGATGTTTACCAAGAACTCAGTGTGCAACCCACCTCCTCCAGGAAGTCTTCCCTGACCTGTACCCCCAGGGCCGACTGGACCTTCCCCACAGTCTTTTGTACTCCAGGTAATGGATGTTATCAGCACTTCTCAGTGGTATTTCAGGGCCGTGTGTCTCCCCCATCAGACTACAAGCAATCTGAGAGCAGAGACTGGGCATCCGCGGTGCCTGAAACCTTCTAGACGCTCCGTACATGTAGGCTGAAGTGCACGCCTAGAGGGTGAGCCAGTCCTCCTATCTTTAATAAAAATAATCAGTTTTAAATTGGAGAGTCCTAAATGTCAGCCGTATTCTAAGGTCTTTCCACTGATGCCTCTCACGGGCTCCTCCCAACTCTATGAAGTAGCCTTTTGGTGTTTCCGATGAGGAAACCCAAGTTCATGGACATTATTTAATCTGCTCAGGGTCCCCTGGCTAGAAACTGGTGGGGCAGGATCCAAACCCACGTCCGCCCAACCCTAGGGCCAGGTCTCCTTCCTTCAAGACACTGGCCCCACTGGTTCCCACACCCCACATCTCCTGGGTGCCAGCTCCCAGCAGGCCAGGCAGCTGGGCCATGCAGGGAGCCTTTGATACCAAGCTTTTCATTTTCTCCCACTCTGCCGAGCTCAGCTGCTAGGACTGCAGGCTCACTGCCCCCTTGTCCACTAAGTCCCCTCCTCCCCACCCCAGAGCTCCAGGCACAGGAGGAGACTGGGTAACAAATGCTCTTCCTGCATAGAACACGCCACCCTGGGGGCCAGAGAGCTTTGCCTCTTCTCTGCTGTTTGTCCCCATCACCCCCTCTGCTCCTGCCCCAAGGAAGGGAAGCGGCAGAGGGGCCCTGACCCACCCGACCCAGGTCCCCGCTGCTCCTCCTACTGTGGGCAGTCCCGAGCTGTCAGAGCTGGAAAGGGCGCTCAGAAACCTCCAAAGGTCCACCCTGCCCCATTCTACAGATGGAGATACTGAAGCCTGAGAAGAGATGCAGCCTGGACCCCAGTCCCCCAGGTCCCTCCAGGCCTGCCCTTGTTGGGCCTAAAGATCCTGCATCACAGCTCCTCTAAGGGAAGGTCTTTGGAAAGGCCCCTGTGGACACAGGTGTGCAGGTGAGGACGGTTCCCACAAGCTAGACCCTTAGGCGGTGAAGTCGGGTCCTAAGGCAGGAGAGAGCACTAGCTGACGGGGAGCAGGAGCTGGAAAGAGGGCTGGGCACACAGAAAACGAATCTTGCTGCTCTCCCCACTTTGGAGTAAAACCCAGCCGCCCTGATGCTGAAATGAGGAGATGGGGCAGGCACCGTCCACAGCCCCCCACCCCCAACAGTCCCACTGTGAAGGCCCAGGTCATTCCAGGTGCACAGACTCTGGGCCTCAGGTTCCCCATCTAGGGAACGAGGGAGGAGAGCTGGATAAGAGCAGGTGATGACTTTACCATCCTGGTTCCCGACTTCAGAACATTCCAGAATATCCATGGGTGGGGATGCCCATGAGGTTGTGTCAGCTCTCCTGGAGACAAGGACTCTTCTTCCCTTGGGCCACAAGCCCCCAGCATGCAGGTGGCAGCATCCTGCATGGCCACACAGCTGGTCCAGGGGTGGAGACATAAGCTCTGGGAGCCTAGGGAAACTGCAGAGCGACTACTGACCCCACAAATCCACTGGATGCCCTTCTAGAAAGCTCTGCGGCCAACACAACACTGTCTCTCAGGGCCACAGGCCTGATGAAATTACAACCACCATCAATGAGAGGTCTGGCCCTGAGTGGTGGAAAATGCGTGTTTCTGGGCTGGGCCTCTCCACCCAGCATCGGCCTGTCACCAACCCTCCCTCAGCGCTGTTCACAGGAAGAAATGTGCTTGGCCTGTGCGACTCACAGGGGGTCCCAAGGGGCTGCTATGCTGCCTGCTTGAAGTCAGCCTATACTGAATGCTGGGAGGCGGGGAAGGGTGGGGGAGCCGGTGCGGGGCGAGGGGCGGGGGAGGCACAGTTCCCTGGGTTTTCTTAAGCTGCAATTCCCAGCCAGGAGAGAACTTTCAGGGTGACACCAACAAGGACTGGGAGTGGGCAGACACTGTACCCACGGCACCAGTAATAAAATGACTCAATGTCCCCAAGCTAGCCCCTCCCGCAAGGAAGACGGCCGCCTGGGAGGGACTGTGCTAATAGAGGGAGGGGGGTGGTCTCAGGCAAGGGAGGGTGGTGATCAGAGGGCAGAAGCCAGCTCGCCAGCGCCCTCTCCCGGCTGTCTCTGCAGCCTCCACGTCGCCTCTGTTTCTTCCCAGCTGTCTTTGCCGTCCCTCCACCTGCTTCTCGCTCCCAGCTGTCGCCCACCTCTGCTTTTGTCTCCACTCTCCAGGGGCGCCCAGCCGGGGTCTCTCTCGGTCTATTTCCCCCGCTCCCCTCCCCCCTCCGTCCAGCCACCCTCCCCGCCCCCGCTCCCGCGCGCCCTGCCTCCAAACCCGGCGAAGCCACATCTGTCCTTAACCCCAAATCCTGCCAATTAAACCGCTCCCTCCGGCTCCGGCGGCTGCTGCTGACGTCGGGAGAACCGGGCGAGGCGAAGCCGCCGCCTACGCGGTGGGGTGGGGGTAGGCGACGGCCCCCTCCAGGGCCCCGCGGTCGTCTGTCTATCCGCCCACTGCCAGGCGAGCCGCGTCAGGCCCAAGCGCCGTGCGTCCGAAATTCACTCCCGCCAGATCTCGCGCTCGGGGACCCCCACCCGCTCCAAGACCCCCATCTGGGTCCCCTGCACCGCCCCTCCTGAGATCCCCGATCCATTCCAAGACCCTCACCTGAGTCCCTTTGCACGGCTCCTCGCTCTCGGGGTCCCTCGCCTGCTAGAAGACACCCCCCCCCAGTCTTCCCTGCACCGCCCCTTGTTCTCAGGGTCCCCCACCCGCTCCCAGACTCCGCATGGCGCTCCAGGTCAGAGCTCCGCGACCCCTGGCCCGCGCTCCCGCGTCCGCACCTCTCCACCGCGTGCTCCCAGCACCCCCTGTGCCTCGAGTGCGCACTGGTCTCTCTCCGCGCCGGCACCCCGCGGTCACCCGCACTCCTGGCACCCTCCGCGCGCTCGGGCCTCGGTTTCCCCGCTCGGAGCCGCGCTGGCTACGCTGCCAGGAAGGCGTCGCCGTGGGAACCGGAAGGGGGCACATTAAGAACAATTAGCCCACGCACAGCTGGCAGGGATACCTTAATAAATAATAGTCTGACCCGCATGGAAATAAATACTGGAGCGCATTACGCGGGCAGGAGGCGCGGCCCTTTGGCCCACAAGCTGCTTCTGAGACGTCAGGAGATTGGCTGGTGCCTGGGCTGCAGGAGAGCCCCGCACCCCAGGGGTCTCACCCCCTGCGGCGCTGGGCAGGGAGGGGTAGAGGCCGAAGCCCAGGAAAGGAGGCTGAGGGAGAGAGAGGTGGAGGAAGACACAAAAAGCCCTGGGGAGAGAGAAAAGGAGAGTGGGGGACAGGGAGGGACAGGGATAAACCCAGAGGGAAGTGAAGAGGGGAGTGAAGACAGACATAGAGGAGAGGAAAAAGCATAATCTGGTGCCCCAGGATAGAGAGGTGAGAGGTCCCTCCCTCCTGCTGACAGGCTTCCTTCCTTGGTTTCTCCTCCGAGAGTCTCTGCTCCTTCTTTGCTGGCTCCTCATCTCCCCGGTCTCCTAACCCTGGGGGGCCCCAGGGCTCGGACCTGGGCCTCTTCTTATCTGCCCCCACTTAATCAACTAGATGAGTGCATTCAATCTAGATGCTTGAAATGTCATCCCTGGGGGTGGGGGTGTGCGGAGGGGGCTTCTGCATGCACACCTGACCCACAGACTGAAACCTCTCTCAGACAGCCGAGACCTTAACACGTCCCCAGCTGAGCACCTGCCCTCCTCAGAAACCTGATTCATCCTTGTCTTTCCCATTTGGTAAGTGGCACCTCCCTCCTTCCAGCTGTTGAGGCCAAAAACCAGGGTGTCATCCTTGATGTCTCTCTCCCCTCCTATTAGGGGATCCTGTCCTCTCTACCTTGAAAATATTTCTGGAATCCTTCCACTCCTCCCAGCTCCATGGCCAAGCCCCCACCATTTCCCACCTGGATTGCTGCAAGGGCTCCTGCTCACTGGGCTCCCCCCACCCCCACCCCAACTCTGCTCCAGCCACCCTGGCCTCCTCAGCTGTGTCTGTTCCCACCCCAGAGTTTGCACACCAGCTGCTCCCTCTTCCTCGAACATTCTCTCCCCACCTGTCATCATAGGTTAACCCATCATGTCCTTTAAGTCTTTGTTCAAGTGTCCCATTCCCCACGAAGCCAACCTTGGACATCGTATTACAACTACAATTCCTCTAACCCCTCCCTCCTCTTCATCCTCGTCACTCTGCTTTCTATTCCTTCACAGTGCTAAACCTCTTCTAAGAGCATAACTTACCCATTTTCTTCTTTATCTCCCTCTCTCTCCCAAATAGATGCTAAGCTCCGTGAAAGCATGGCTTTTGTCCCCTGCTCCCAACACTGCTGCATCTTTAGTACCTAGAATAGTGTCAGCATAAGAGAGTCTCAAAAATACTTGAAGGAAGGGAAGAGGAGAGGGTGGTTGGTTGGAGGGAAGGAAGAGGAATGACAGAGGAAAAGAGCACCCCAGAAGGAGGGAACAGCATGGGCAGACGACACAGGGTGGCTCAGGCAAGCATTAACAGGATGGGGAGCGTGTGGCCTGGTTGGAATTTGGAGTGGCCCTGGGGCTGTCGTATGTGAGCAACTCTTCACCAGCCGGGTGCCCAGGCTGAAGGAGCACCCGGTGGGGGATGCGGCAGCCCGGTCTCAGGCCAGGCCACCCTAACCCCGTGGCAGGGAGCAGCAGCCCCACCTCAGGCCCCAGCTGGGTGTTGGACCCCAGGGCCGCGGGTGGTGCTGCATGGGTAGGCCCCTGGTAACAGCCACAGTAATTACTGGTTGTATGCGATTAGGGGATAATTATGCTTAATAAGTCCAAAAGTAATTACCATGCAGGCTGCTTGCTGCTTTGGAAAACAGAGGCCCCTGGTGAGCAGGAGCCAGGGAACTGAAAAGGGGGAGAGTGGGCTTCACAGAACATCAGAGGTGCTGGTTCGTTTCTCCAGCAGATGCCTGAGTCCTCTCAGTGGTATCCCCACCAGGGGTTTGCTCACCTCTGGTGATGAGGCAGCTCCTTCCATCGTTGGATGTCCACACATACAATTCCGGCTACCTCTGGCTGTACCATAACCTCTTTGCTCTCACTGAACGTCTTAGCATATGCATAGACAGAGAAAGAAAGTACCGTTTGGAAAAGGAGTGAAGTTCATCATCACACACATTGCCATTGGCTGTTTTACTGACTCACAACATCACTAAGGTAGTGTGTCCCATTAGTCCCACTGCCCAGGTGAAGAAACAGAGCCTCACAGAGGTTGGCAGACATGCAACGGAGAAGAGCAGAGCCTCAGTTCACATTTCAGTCTCTCTGATGCCAAAATCTATATTCCCAACACCTAAGCTCTGCTGCTTCTCCCTGGGGCCACACAGAACCAATCCTATCCACCTACCCGGAAACTAACCCAGGTCCCCAGGAGTCTGGTCTTTTTTACTCTAGACAGACACAGTGGCTGGACTCTGCACCGTGCCCAGGAGGCCACGTGGTGCAATGAAAAGGACACCAGTTTCTTTCCATTGGTTCTGCTGCCAACTAACCCTGTGGCCCTAGGCAAGTCGCTGGATCCCCTTGGACCTCCATGTTCTCATCTGTGTAAAGGGGGTAAAGGGGCCCCCAGTTCATGGTTTTTGACACTCTCCCCTCCACCCAACCCTAAGACCTGAGCAGCTCCAGGCCTACACTGGCCCAAGGCTTCCACACCTGGGGCCTTGGAAAACTCAGTGACCTCTCCAACCCCTGGGACAGTTTCCTTTCTTCCTCTGGACTGGACTGCCCTATAGATGTACCTCAAGAAAATGCCTTAGAGGGGACAGTGACCAATACTCTGCCTGGACACACAACCATGCCCTGCCATGACCCCGGACATCTACTCGCAACTTCATTCTTAGAACCTGATTTCCAGGGGAGGGGGAGAGAAGTGGAAGTGTGTAGGCCACCAAGAATATCATATTAACGTGCAAATGCCCTCCTTAAGTTTGCTGCCATCATCTGGGTGGGGATTCATTTATATGATTAGAGTAACTTATGGTAACTTAAAGGATGACACCTTGATGTCCATTTTCTCCCATATCTCTGCACCAACCCTGCTGAGGCATGGATGGAGCTGTCCACATGTCACACATTAGGCAACTGAGGCCCAGGAAGTGAAAGCAATTTGTCCAAGATCACATGGCTAGCAAAAGCAGAACCAAACTTTGAACCCAGGTCTGACTCCAAGCCTCTAATTGTGACCACTACTCTATACTTCCTCACAGCCTCAAAGCCAGCTGCTCTGGAATCTGGGAAGTTAGATAGAAGGTGATGAGAGCTCTGAGGGTCAGATCCACCCTCCCCCACAGCATTAGAGCCCAAGGGGGTCGTCAGAAGCTGGGGAAGCTGTCTGGCATCTTTCTTGGTAGAATGTCTAATGCAACCATTTCTCCACTGAGGACCATCCTCAGGGTCCCAGAGGGAAAGAGAAGTATCTGAAAGAATAAATACCACAAGAGAGGCATCTCATTGATGCCTGAAGCATTGCAACGTGAGGACAGAGAACACAGAAACATAATTAAAACCACTCCAGCACCCTAAATTGTGAGGTCTGCAGGCTGAGGGAAAGACTGAAGTTGGACTTCAGAGCACCAAACATATGGAATCAGAAGAGAATATGCACCCTCAAACTCCAAGTGTGGGGAAAAAATGGCTATGCTGTAAACATAACAGAACTGCCAACCACCCATAAAATCTGCTCCATTAATACAAAACATATAAAATGATTTTTTCTGTGAGAGTATCAAAATTACAAATTGTTTTCAGAAAATAATATCACTGAAAAACACTGATCCATGGGAGAAGCAGGCTAGGGTTGGGATACACAGATGCTCCCTAAGGTAGTGGGGTCCCAAACTACCCCTCGGAAGATGAGGAGGCTGGCTCCTGACCCCAGGAGACTCTGACTGAGCAGACACGATGCAAGGCCTGGGAATCACAGGATTGGTGGACTCTCCCCAGAAGATTCTGCAGCAGTTCTTGCTGCCTGGTCTGGCGCTGAGGGACCACCGCCCAGGTGCCAGACACGTTTCAGCACCAGGGACAGGGGCACATGCACAGGCCGTCTCCAACATGCCTGTTCACTCTGCCCGTGCCTGCGGGGAGTTAAGCTCTTTTACTCTTACTCTTTTCGGTGGGGAGAGAAGAGTGAGAACCTCTTACCTCCTCCTTCGTCTTGGTTGGGAGGAAAGCATATGTTCTTCGTGGCCACAGTGGCCCAAGCCTTGCAGGAATGAAAAGCCAATGGGGAGTGGGGCAGAGACTCACACCAGTCTCAGAGATGAGGGACGCCCCCCCCCAAAAAAAGACTTCCTGCTTTTACTTGACAATGAGGGAGAAGAAAGGAGGGTAGTGGAAGAGACCTGGACCGGGAGTCCTGTGTATCAGTCTTGAGTCTCTCCCTTGGGCAAGCCACTTCCTCTCTCCAGGTCTGACCACACCATTTCCTGGGCTCTGTGGCTGGCAGAGTAAAGCTGGGGTTTGACCCCGGATCTTTTTGTTGACTCAAATAATGCTTTCTACCTCTACCTCACTCACCATGGTCTCCAAACAGTGAAAAATCCCAAAGCAGCATTTCTCAAACCGTGACCCTCCAAAGTGGCCGTGTCCCAAGAGACAGGTGTTTTGTGCCTCCAAAGAAGGAATGGGAAAATACTATAGTAAAAACAAGTCTGAGAATTATGAAGGTAAACAAAGTCAAACAGATCTCTCTGCTGTAGGACTTCTGGGCCCTCTGATGCGCTATTGGGTGTTGATTATTTCCAAGATGGTGGGCAAGAAGTACTCAGTGTTTCTCAAACGTCCTTCCACGGAATACCTATAGGAACAGCTAATGGTTTTATAAAAACACACACTATAGGGGCGCCTGGGTGGCGCAGTCGTTAAGCGTCTGCCTTCGGCTCAGGGCGTGATCCCGGCGTTCTGGGATCGAGCCCCACATCAGGCTCCTCTGCTAGGAGCCTGCTTCTTCCTCTCACACTCCCCCTGCTGTGTTCCCTCTCTCACTGGCTGTCTGTCAAATAAATAAATAAAATCTTAAAAAAAAAAAAACACACACTATATATATATAGCCCTTCTCACGTGCCAGGAGCTATTCTAAGATCTTCGCATTTTAGGGCACTTAATCTTCACAACAGCCTATGAAGCAGATACTATTACCATTTTGCAGAAAGAGAAACCGAGGCACAGAGGGATTAAGTACTTGCCCAGGGTCACATGGCTGGTGTGCTCCAGAGGCTGCACTTCAGCTGCGTCACTGAACCGCAGCTCCCACCTTGAGGACCTGGAGTTCACAGGCCACAGTCTGGGAAGTGCTGTCCCAGGTGCATGTCTATTTAGCCTTGGATTTTAGCAATAGATTTTCCTTTTCACTTTTGTTTGCTTTGGGCTGCTGTTTAGATTCCCTGAGCAAACAGTGGCAGGCCCAGGTGATGACTGGGAGGCAAGAAGAGCCTGTGTGGTTGAATGTATGTGTGTCTATGTGTGTATGTGTAAAGTTCAGGTTGGCTTTGCTGTAGGGGGGCTGAGGACGGCTGCATTTCCAGTCACCTGGTGGAGAACAGGCAACAGGAGAGAAAGGAGGGAGAGGAGAGGAAGAGAGGGGCAGAGGAGGACGAAGGAAGGGGAAGAGAGAAGGAAGAAAGCAAGAGCAGAGAGGAGAGACAGACTGAGGAAGAGGGAGGTAGACAAGGAGGAGGCAATGGAGGGGAGCTGAGGAAGAACTGAGGACAGCGGAAAGCTGCGTTCTGCCTCCCCTCAGTCCCCAGACCTTGGGGTCTTCTGCCCCACCTTCCTCTCAGGGCCTCACTTGCCCCCATCCTCCCCTGTGACAGCACGTCCCTCCCCTGCAGCCTCAACCCAGGTGAGCCCCCCCACCCCCCACATAAGGGCTCTGGGGACACCTGGGGAGCAGGATTTGGGGCTGGTCCTGCCTTGTGAGCCCCAGGACTGTCTTGGGAGCCTCTCCATCTCTGGAACCCCATTCTCGGCCTAATCCTCTCTTGAGACATTTTTCTGTGTTGTTTCTCCAGAACAAACCAACACCTGTCACTCACCAGCACTCCTGTTCCTTCCCTGGTACTTCAAAAGGGCCTGACACGGTTTTTCTCCAGTGGCCCTTCCCTGCTTATGTGGCATCTGCTCCAGGACTCGGCTGTGTCTGTCATTTTCTGGTCTTAAAAAAAAAAAAAATCTGAAACATGGATCCTGCTTCTCTGTCCACAGGTAACATCAACACCAAATCGGAACACCATTGGTGACAGTCTCTGCTTCAGGCCCAGCCCTGGGGCTTCCTTGAAGGCATTAGGGGTGATGTCATCCCACTGGCCTGAGACACCAGTGGACTCTGGCCCCATCCAGGTCAGCCCCCACCCAGCCTTAGGTCTCTCACAGCCCAAGCCCCACTCCCAGCACCTCTGGGAGAATATTTGGGGCCAATGTTGTCATGGTAACCGTGATACCAGTGGTTGTTATTCATTATGCTCAGGGTGTAGAATTATATGGCCTGGAACCAAAAATCAGAAGCATCTAGCATCGTGGGAAGAACAACAGACTGGGCTCGCCTCCAGCCGCAGCGAAGTTACTATCAGGCAGAGTGACCCTGACAAGTTACCTGTCCTTGCTGACACCCCACCTGACACACACACACCCGTGTGAACGTGGAGAGGGCTGGATGGGATGATCCCAAAAATCTCTGAATTGGCGGCTGCCTCCAGTCGCTAAGTGACTACAGGAAGTTCCCCCCAAACAACTACCCACCAGCTCCATGGAGAAACAGTCAAAGGGGTTTCATCAAAACCTCTGTTTTAGGTCTCCCTCCCACGGCCAGAAATCAGGAACGCATTAGTCCAAAGGAAGCCAGCCTCCCTCATGCGTTGGTCTCCCTTGGAAAGAAATTACCCTCCCTGGGGCAGACTGCCTGGAACCTCAGTCCCCTTCCCATCTACCCGCCCCTGGGAACAGCCCTTCTTTGGGTCCAATCATTGCCCTTCTAGGCTCAGGCAATCCTGAAGTCAGGAAGAAGCCTGAGCACAAAAAATGCATCCATGTTGCTTATAACATGAAAAACTTGGAGTCCACATTTTGGCTATTAAGGAATGGCTAAGGAAATTGGGGCACATGTCCCCAACCAGAATATTGTGACAATCATTAACAATTATACTCACTGGGAGTTGTTTCTCACCTAGGAAATTGCTTATGCTCTGGTGCTAAGTAGGAAAAACAAGGTGCCAAGTGGTGTGTGCTGTATGGTGTTTTTTTTTTTTTAAGGGCACAGGGGGGGAAAAAAACCTTGGCTTAGGATAAATTCTGTCTTCTTTTTTGAATGCTACTTTCCAAATCTCTACAGCTAGCATGTATTATTATATTCTAGAAAGATTCATACATCATTTTTTAAAAGTGGGCCTTGACAGGGAGGCAACAGGGTTTGACGGTCCTTGGTTCAAATATTGACTCTGACATTGTGTCCTCATGGGCTTGATGACTTCCCTGACCTGTCTGTGCTGTGGTTTCCTCACACAGGGATGGTGATGATGCCTAGTGTGAGGATAAAATGAGACAGGGCCTCTGGAACACCCAGCGTGGCCTGGCACAGGGTGGGTGCACCACAAACAGCATTTAGTAGCTGCACGCCCTGTGGCCATCATCACACACCTGGGCTGGCTCAGGCCTCAGCCCCGTTCGGATTCTCGGCCTCTGTCCCTCAGCCTGCAGTTCTACTCTCTCCCGCTCTCTCAGCCTGTCTCCAGCCCCATTTGGAGAGTCTGTCCCCTGCCCCGAGCACAAACGCATCCCAAGATCCCAGCAGCCCCACATTGTGCTCAAGGAGTTGCCCATAGGGTTCCTCCAGGATGCCCAGCTCACTGTGCACCCCTCCCCTCCCCCATCCCCTCCAGCACTCCGAGCCCCCCACCCCAGCCAAGGACTCTCCAGCCCCAGGGACTGTTCCTTTCCACAGTCTTTGCCACCTTCCCTGAGTCCTCTGGGGGAAGACACAGTTAGGCCTGAGTCAGCCAGTGTACCCTAAGCCCTGCCCCAGGGAGAGGAGCGTCTTTCGATGAATCAGCCAGTGGCAGCAGCCCCACTCACCAGGCCTGGTGACAGACATGTTTTACCTCTGATAATTCCACCATTTCTGGCACCTAAGAGGCAAGAAGAGACGGAGCTGAGCAGGCAAGAGAACAATGAATATTTTGTGGGAGCCCGAGGCAACTGAAGCTCTCTGAGGAGTGACAGGCAGGGAGGAGCAAGCAGGGGAGAGGGGACAGGCTCCTAGGTGTCAGCTCTGAGCAGGGGGTGGGGGCCTGGGGACACAGCCCTGAAACCCATCTTCCCTCGTTGCCTTCTTTCTCTCTCATTTCTCTTCTTTCCTATTTCTTTCCCTCCTTCCTTCCTCTCCTTCTGTGTTCTTGGTTCCCTCCTCCCTCTTTTCTTCCTCATTAATTCATTCCTATTTTTAATTCCTCTCGCATTTATTTGTTCAAGTGCTCTCTCCCTTTTGCTCCTGCTCTGCGTTGAGTCCTGTGCTGGGCGCTGGGGACACAGATGAACAAGACACAGCTTGGGGTCCTCAACTCACACACACCACCCTTCACAACCCCTTCACTCCAGAGCACTCCAGAGCTTCCACCAGAGAAGCCGGGGCTGATCAGCCCTCTAGGGTATCTGGGAAGGCTTCCCTGAGGAGGTACTCACCATGCAGAAGGATGAGGCCTTTGTCCAAGGGGCAAGGCAGGGCAAGGCGAGAACAGTGTGTGCCAAGGCCAGCAGTGGCCCAAGGCTGGAGTGTGGCCAGGTGGCAAGGAGATGGTGCCTCTTGCTTGATTTCCTGTGACAGGCACTTTGCTAAGTGCTCTCCCTGTACAGATAGGGAAACTGAGGCTCAGAGTGTTGCATGACTTGCCTAACATCACACAGCCAGTAAGTGGCAGAGCTAGGACTTGAATCCATACCTGGGTAGCTCTAAAGGCCATGATCTTGCCCCTTGACCATGATAAACCTCAGTTCAATGGTTCTCAGAGGTACAGGCCACCCCTGATGGGGGACCCATGAAGCCCATCCCTGCTAGCTCAGGGCACACATGGTACTTTTCTGCTACCACAAAGGCAAGGCGTCTGTGTCCTGTGTGTGGGAGGCCTCAGGCTGCCCCGGACCACCAGGGAGAAATCAGGGCAGGCCTTTACCCTCTCCCCTCTCCCCGCTCTCCAGGTCTAGCTGGGAAGTGAGCTCAAATGGTTCTGAGGGCAGCACTCTCCCCCATGCCCCAGCACCTTATTCAGACTGGGCATCTGTCCCTGGCTTCTACAGGAGCCAGCTGCTGGGGGCGGTGGTTGGACAACACAGCAGCCACTTGCTCCCAGCCCTGCCCTCGGCCTCCCGGAATCACAGAGTTGCGGAAGGTGGGAACCAGCACTTGCACGGTGGTCATTACCACCAAGGGCCTGTGGGTGGCAGTGCTGAGTACCACCAGCCAGGAGAGGGTGACTGACCCTGAACCACCACCACCTCCCATCTAAATGCAAATAATAACTCCCACTTCCTCCTTGCCTGGGTCTCCTCTTGGTTCAGCAAAGGACGGGAGAGCCTGGGGTAATGGAAAGACTGAGGGCTCTGGGGGCAGAGTCCTTGGTCCCAGCTATGGGACCTCACCTCTGAGAACCTGGGTCTCCTCATGTGTAGGAGGCTGACAGTGATATCCCCCCAGTACCAGGGAAAGTAAGTATTCATAATACCTACATGAAATAACACCAATTAAGCACCAATGCTTTAGCTGCATTTCATCACTCATTCATTCATTCACTCACTCATTTTGTTCAGCGAATAGACACAGTGCCTATGTATTCCAGGCACTGAACAAAACACAGAGATGGGAGTGGAATACCCAAGACTAAGAAGGACAAGGTCCCTGTTTTAATGGACTGCGCATGTTGGAGGCTGCCAAGAGTGGAGTGACAACAAATACAAAAGTGGGTCAACAGAATGGCAAGTGACTGGGAAGCTATTTGAGACAGGTAATCACGGATGGATGGCAAGAAGGAGCCAGTCATGCAAAGACCTGGGAGGAGACATTCTGCAGAGGGAAGAGCACATGCAAAGGCCCTGGGATGGCAATAGGCTTGGCATCTATGAGGCCACTGAGGTTGAAGACAGGGAGTGGTGGGAATTGGCAGGGGCTGAGACTGGAGCAGTGAGTGTGGCCAGGTCAGGATGGGTCCTAGAATGCCTACAAAAGGAGTAGGACACATAATGGTAGCTCAACATAATAGCTGTAGGTTTAATCTTCTGCTCCCATGCCCTCATTTTTCAGCTGAAGTAGTCCTATAGGTGGGCCCCCCCCTGTGCTCCATGTGACTGCCAGTCCATCAGCTAATGGCCCAGTGGTCCATCCTGATGCAGAGATTCCCTAGGGCCACCACATGTCAGGGCTGAAATTCTGAATAAGACAAAGTGGAGCCCTAGACACCGTTAGGACTGACATGCCCACCTTTCCTGGCCACCTCCAACCTTCCCTGCTTCCTGTGCCTTAACACTGTGTCGTGATGGATATCAGGAAAGGGTGGCCCTGATGTCCAGGAGAGCCCTTGGGAGTAACCAACCCAATCAGGTAAGCCAGGAATCCTGAACTGATTTGGTCTGTGAAGATGCCAGGAAGGGGGCTCTTCCCAGCCGCTGAAGCCTTGAACCCGCCGAAGGGGGTGGGGGGAGGCAGAGATCTTCCCACCACCTCCCTCAACACCTGCAAGCTGTGCTCACGTTTCCTGGTGACCCCTCAGAGCCCTTCCAAGACTGTCTGGGAAAGCTAGTGCCCCACTGTGGGATTCCTGGAAGTGGCACTGCTCAGACTGTCCCTGCAGAAACACACCATCCCCCCCTGGTGCCTTCTCCCTCCCCTGTCTCTGTCTCTCCATTCTCTCTCTTCCTCCTCTCCCTCCACATCCCCATCCTCCATCTCTCTCCATCTCCTTTCCTAGTTCACCTTCTTCCCTGTCTCCATCCCACCCTCTTCTCCCTCTCTTCTCTGGATTGACTAGTTGATTGGCTGGTTGACTGACTGATTTCTTTCTCATCTGGTACCCAAAAGACTTGTAGGAATACATGAAACTCGAGGTCAACAACGATCCACTCCAGGGTTCTCAGGTGGTCAGGTGGTCAGGCTCAGTCCAGGAACTGATGTCTGCTGTCCCAAAGGAAGAGGGCTGCCGGTACATCAGAAGACCCCCTACCAAGAGCGTTTCTCTCCAGCAGGCTGGAGATAAACGCTGTGATGGGAGGCAGTGAGGTGTGTCCCCCAGCAAGTGTCGGCAGGGCAGCCTCCCACCTTCATGTGTCCCATTGCAAGCCAAACTATTGGCTTCCAGGGGCCCCCAGGGGACAGCCAGGTCAGAATCACCTGGGCGGCTTATTGGAAATACAGATCCCCAGACTCAACCAAGAATTACTAAACTAGATTTTCCAGGGCTGCAGCCCCAGGATTTATATTTTTAACAAGATCCCTAGGGATTTTGAGAGACAGTGGGAACTGAGGAAGCCAAACAGGATGAGGGCTGGAGAGAGGGGAGTTCTCTCCCTCTTTAGTTAGCCATTCACCATCTCCTACTGTGCGCCAGGCAGTGTGCTCAGAGCTGGGTACTCATGGATGGAGAAAGACAGAGTGCCTGCCCTGTAGAGCTCGTTCTGCCAGGATCCTGTCCCAAACCCTAATGGTCCTACTAGGCCCCATGCAATCTGGCCCTGCCCTCCTACCACTGGACCACTTGTGCCAGCTGCACTGGCCCTCACCTGGCTCCTTGAACACTCTGCACTCTTCCTACCACCCAGCATTTTCCATGCAGCTCTGTTCCATCTGTCCGGAACTCACCCCTTATCCCCATGCCCATCCTATCTTTGCCTCATTAAATTCACTCATCCACCAGAAACACTGGGAGTAAAACAGCTGAGAAGCTGGATTGCAAAGCCAGAGAGCCTGGGTTCAAATTCCCACCCCACTACTTACCAGCTGTATGTACTGGATTCCACTCAATCTTCCTGAGCCTCAGTTTCCCAATATGTAAAATAATTATCATTATTTCTTCAAGGAAGCCCTGACTCTTAAAACCAATTCCAGTTCCCTGTTCATGACTTCTTCTCTTTTGGGTAGAGCTTAAAAGCATTTGTAATAATGTCTCCATTTGTGTGACTACTGGAGTTATGTCGGTCTTTCCCACAAGAGCAAGGGCCACTTCTACTTTGTCCTCACCACTGCTCACCCACAATGCCTGACACTTCGTGGGAGATACAGGTATCTGTCATATGAGCAAACTGAAGAATCCAGTGTAACCTTCCTCAAGCCGGAACATTTTGCCTCCTCCCTGAAGTCCACATCAGCATGAATCACAGTCAGAGAAACATTGGTCTTATACCCAGAAATCATGAGAAGGCAAGCTGAAGGCTTTCTGTAGTCTCTTGAGAGAATGCCAAAAGTGGGGGATATTATCTATCGCTTAGACCAAACATCTTTAAATCCCTCCAACTCTGCCTCTGGGCTGCTCTAGCCTCTCAGGAAAAGGGGGCCAGTCTGCTACTCCAGGCCGGAAGCCCAAACTGAAATGCTGCTGGTCATCCTTCTCATGAGGGATCTAGAGGCCATACCATGTGCTCTGGAACCTTCCTTCTCTAAGGGAAGGATTCCCTGGCCAGCCATGGGAAATATGACCCCTGAAGGACTAATGGACAAAGAGCTCTCAGCTCCACACTCCAGGCTCAACCAGCCTGTCTTGAGGTCCCCTTGGAAGGGACTGAGGGAGGAGCCCCTCCTCCACCATTTACTGTATAAACCAGCGATAAGGAAATACAGTCTTAATGTGGGTGCCTTTTATCTCCTTTCATTCTTGATAAACTTAGAGTCCATACAGTCCCCACAGAATGTCTGTGCTGTCTGGGAGTTGACAAAAAGGAAATATACCCTGAGCCTTCAGTAAGTTTCTTCCCTTCTCTGAGTTTTGGTTTCCCCATCTATGAGAGGCTGCTAGACTCCCTTCCAGCTGGAAACCAACACAGGTTCAGGTAAATCTAAAGTAGCAAAAGAAATTGGTCCAGGACTTTGGGGCATGGAATTAGAGAGGGCCAAGTCTTCCCTGGAGACTTCCTGGGGCAGTCATAAATACAAGAAGTCTCCTAAGTGACCAAAAAGCCTAGGGACGGCTTTTATCAAAATGTATGTGGTGTAAGAGTGCCTCTAGGTATGGGTCTGAACCACACATAACCTTTCTTTCCCATCGCCCTCAGTTAGTTTGCCTAAGACACACTTTTAGACTGCTTTGTATTGATTATATGCATCTAATCTCCCTCGGAGGGCTGTAAAGACCCCCACAGTCAAGGAGCACACTCATTTTTGTGTCCCTGGTAATGGGCGGGGGCACCAATCATGTGCGCCAATGGATATTCATTAAATGTCTGCTGAGATGAGGGTTTTTTTTAAATGACTTCACAGTCTACTGGCTGTGTGATAGTGGGCAAGTGCCTTAACCTCTCTGAGCTTCAGTTTTCTCATCTGAAAGAAAAGAATAAACAACATACATATCTACAAGGTCATTTTGAGGATTAAAGAAAATTATGCATGTAAGACGCTTAGCTCTACATCTATCACAGAGAAAGCTATCAAAAATGTTAATAATAGTATCAATTGTGAAGATGATGGTGAATAGTATCAATAGTGAAGATGGTGGTGATGGTGATAATGGAGGAGATGTTGGAGGTTGTGTGGATGGCACTGGTGATCATGGTGGCAAAAGTGGTGATGGTGGTGGTGGTGATGATGTTGGTGATGGTGGTGGTGGTGGTGATGGTGGTGATGATGGTGATGGTCGTGGTGGTGGTGGTGGTGGTGGTAGATGGTGGTGATGATGGTGATGGTGAGGATGGTGGTGATGGTGATGGTGGTGATGGTGGTGGTAGACAGTGGTGATGGTGGTGATGGTGGTGGTGATGGTGGTGATAATGGTGGTGATGGCGGTGGTGATGGTGAGGATGGTGGTGATGGTGGTGATGGTGGTGGTAGATGGTGGTGATAGTGGTGATGATGGTGGTACTGGTTGTGATGTTGGTGGTGATGGTGGTGATGGCGGTGGTGATGGCAGTGATGGTGGTGGTGATGGTAGTGATGGTGGTGGTGATGGCAGTGATGGTGGTGGTGATGGTGGTGATGATAGTGGTGATGTTGGTGGTGATAGTGGTGGTAATGGCGGTGGTGATGGTGAGGATGGTGGTGATGGCTGTGGTGGTGGTGATAGTGGTGGTGATGGCGGTGGTGGTGGTAGTGCTGGTGGTGGTGGTGGTGGTGGTGATGATGGCACTGGCAGTGGTGACCACCATAGTGGTGCTGATGGTGGTGTCAATGATAAAGATAATGATGCTGTGATGGTGATGACAGCCCTGCCTAGGTCAGCTCAGGTTAACCCAGAATTCGCCCCCTCTGGTCCTTTGAGTCCAGACAACACTTGGCAAGACAGGCACTTAAAACCCTGACAAGGCCTCTTGGCCTCAAGTGCTGCCCCTGAGGTGGCAGGAGAAAGCAAATGCCCACACTCAGTAAGAGGTTGGGTGTTCCATATGGCATGTTCCGCCAACAATAGGTGAATGTAATAATTTTGAAAGGAGTGTTTGTGCACTTGAGCTACTGAACAGCCATTTAATACAGTGCTCAGCAGGGAAGGCAAGACACATGGGCAATAAGAAATCTGTATCCATTACATCCCAGAGGACGGCTGACGCATGGTGGATCGGAGGCTGAATTCCATTTGTCTGGGAAAGGGCTGCCTATGGAAATACACCACAGACCTTTGTTGAGCACCTACTGTGTGCAGCTGGGCTCTGCAAAGGGGGACAGCTGAGTATGAAACCCAGTTGTTACCCTGAAAAGCTAGGTGTGGAGAAAGGAAACATAATATATAGAATAAAGATGCTAGTATCTGTCCATTCATTCAACAAATGTGCACTCATCAAGCCTGTGGTATGTACTGGGAATACTCAAATAAAAGGTGGCTCTGTTATCAAGGAGCTCCCAGCCTGGGAGGGACACAGACGAGTAAACAAATACAAAAGAGTGGACTCCAACACATACAATGGCCATCACTCACGGAGGGGGGCTTGTTGTGTGCCAGGCACTGGGCTAAAGCATTTTACTTCTGTCCTATCATATTAATCTTACCATGAGCCTGTGAAGGTGGAACCATTAGGATCCCCACTTTACAGAGGATCAGCCCTGGGGCCACAGACGGGAAGTCACTTGCCCTAAGTCACAGAGCTCCTAAGTGGAGGAATCAGGATTTGAGCCTGGTTTTGGGGTTTTCAGGCACCCTCCTGGCCCAGGAGACAGAGGGCCAATGCTACTTGGAGGACCAGGCAGGGGGTTCAGAGGAGACCCCTGAGCTGGGTCACGAAGGAAGAGGAAGAGTATGCCAGGAGCTGGGATGCAGAGGGCAGGCAGGGCTTGGGGAGATCAAGGCATTCTAGAAGTAGCCACAGTGGGAAGGAACAACACCATGGAGGTGAGAATGCACGCGGCATTCCCAGGAGACAGCAAGAAGAGCCAGGTGCTAGCTGGAAAGTTCCTACAGGCGAAGAGGGAGTTGAAACTGCTAAGTGAGGGGTGGGGGCCAGGTGCAGAACTAGCCTGGAGTTCCTCTGTGGGTGCCGGTTTGAGGTTCAGAAACTACCTTCCCCATATAGGGAGGGTGCAGGTTTAATACAGGTAATGTGGGAAGACGCTTGTCACATTCCCCAATGTTCTGTCTACACTTGGATTAGAAATCAGTCTGTAATACTAAAGACAGATGAGGCTGGTTGCTTCTGGAAGGTGCTAGATGCAGAGGGGATCCTGATGAGTCCCCCTAAGCTGGGGCTGGGAGCTGGGAGGACACGACACCCCTATCCACCCTTTCCCTGAGCTCCAGATGCTTCCACCAACAGTCACGAGGATGCCTCAGAGGTGAGGCACACTCTACATGACCATAACTCAGCTCCTGCTCTTCACCTCCAGGCCCACCCCCACCCCCAGCCCCACGTTTAGCACTTCAGTCCATGGCTCCAAGGCTGTCCAGATTCCAGAAGTCACTGCCAACACCTCTCCCCCTACTGGCTTCCTCCTCACCTGTCATAAGCCTGTGCTGCCGCCCCGTGGTCTCAAAGCCTCCCCTCCTCTGCATCCACCCTTGTGACCTAAGCCAAGCCCTAGCTTTCTCTCAGGACAATCCCACCCTCCTGCCTGGTGGCCTGGGGATCCCGTGCTCACCCCACCCATTCTTCACACCAGTCCAGGCTATCCTTGCAAAATGCAAACCTGCTTATGTCCCTGCCCGGCTTGATGGTTCCCACTGCTCTGGAATAAAGGCACCATGGCTTTAAAGACAACCTTCCTTAAGGGGTCAGTAAGGCCCTACTGGTTGGCCCCCACCGTCTTGTCTATTCTTATTCACACACCTCTCACTCAGACACACCACCTTCCTCACCCTTCTGCACACTTGCTCTACTCCTTCCCACCCGAGGGCCTTTGTACACATTTTTTCTTCTCCCTGGAAGGCTCTTTTAGCCTCTCTTTACCTAAATAGCATCTTATACTTAACACCTGAAGGACACTTCCTCCAGGAAGTCTTCTGTGACTTTCCAGACTAATTCTGGGTTCCCATAAAGCACCACGTCTCTATGGAGCAATTATCACAGTTGCAATTGTACATCGATTTGTGTGGTCATTTGATTAATGCCAGTCTCTCTGGAACTCCCCAGAGGCAGGCCTCGTGGCTGGTTTTATTGATTCCAGAACAGAGGGCACTGGTGTATTGTAAGCACGCAATGAATAAAGTCAAATGAGTGAACGCACGCATGCATGAATGAATGACATACTTCTTTCAGGTGCTCACGCTCCACTTCCTGATCTTCTGCAAACCCTAGACTTCCACAAAAGCAGATGGAGACACTGAGAGGAAACGTGACTCGTCAAGTCACAGAGCAAGTACACAGTTGAGCCAGGACCAGGAGAATCTAGGCTTCCTGACTGGGACACCATTGCCACCGGCTGACTTGGGGTCCAAGCTCCACGGTGGCGGGAAGGATGCGGGAAAGACTGCCCAAGAGGGCCAAAGAAGGGAAGAATTTGATAGGGCTGGTTTCTGCACACCTGGGCTCTAATCCAGGCTGCAAGCACCCTGGCGAGAAAAATGTGTTTTTCCCATGTTATGCTGGGCCCTGCCGACACCACATGCAAATGTATGCAAATTATGTGCAAACACAGTCTCTGGCTTGGATGAGAGAAACCAAAAGCCTGGTACCAGGGGGAGCCATCTGAGATTAGACCAAGCTGGCTGGCCCTTCTGGCCATAAAGCTCTGACGCAAGCCTTTTGGCCACACAAATAAAGAGGGGGAGCATCAGCAGGTGGGAGCATCTCCCCCAAATCATCCCCCACCCTCCTGGCCTCCCATCACAGCCCCAGGGGACTTGGGTGCTGGGAACTTCGGGCTATTTTTCCAGGAGTGGGGTCACCCCCTCCCCACCCACTGTCGGCACAGCTGTAGGAGGGTCTGCTCTGAAGGGACCACTCTTTGGAGGGGTCGGTAGCAACTCGGCATGGCCTCACTCAGGTGTGCTCCAAGACAGTCCGTGGCCCACCTTCAGAGACAGAACTCGTGGGTCCAGAGGGCCTCAGCTCTTGCTTAGCTGAGGCATTCCTGTCCCTCCAGACTCAGGTCAAGGGATCCTCTGTGAAGCACCTCCCCCACCCCCTCACTGTCCCCAGTTGGCATGGACCTCCGATCTCCTTGGGTCTCCCTGGATGCCATCCAGCAGCACACAGCCCACCCAGGAAGGTTGCTCCGTATGGATCTGTCTCTCCCGCTGCACCGGGAAGGCCTCGGAGCACATGACCAAGAGTGGGGGGGCAATTTGGTGAGTGAATAAATGAAAGTGAGTGATGGGGAAGAAGGAGAGAAGAAATGGAGCATCACTGATCTCTTCAGGAAAATCCTAGAAGGTCTGAGCGTGCCAGTGAGGCAGGAAACTGTGGGCTGGGTGGATCTGGCCTCCTGCCCTGAGGGACCCCTGACGCCTGGCCCTGCCTTGGCCGACATCTTCTATGGCTCCTGCTCCCCTTCTCCCCATCCCAGCATCAGCCTAATCTGCTGTCAGCACCGGTCCTCCCGTCCAGAAAGTGAGCTGTTCCTTGAAACCTCACAGCCTGTGATTAGATCTATGGCAGCTTTCTAAGCGGCTCGGTGGTTCCCATGGCAACCCAACTGGTACCCAACTGGCAGCAGGCCACCTGGCGGAGAGGGAGGGAGGAGGGAGACAGGTGTGGGGTGCTGCCTGAGGCAGGGAGAGGAAGAGGGAGATGCAGACAGGATGAAGACGTCAGGAGAGGCCTGGGAAGAGGGAAGGGCCGGAGTCACAGGGACCCGGGGGTGAGTGGGGGTGAGGTGGGGAGGCTGCAGGACCCAGGAGAGGTCAGACGGGGGGCGGGGGGGGGCAGCTATGGGAGGTTGCGTGGGGGGGGAGGGCTTGCAGAAGCTGAGGGAGACGGGAGACAGGGGAGATGAGGAGAAGGTAGGACTTGAATGAACAGGGATCTGGGGAGGCTGAAAGGGGTTGGGGGACAGGGGAGCTGGGTGAGATGGATGGAAAGCCGGGGGTGATGACAGAAGGCAGAGAGAGCCTGAGTGGGCTGAGGGAAAAGCAGAAAGCCAGAGGCCTGCGCGCTGGGGAAGCTAAGGCAGAAAATGGCCCCCAGCCTGCCCACACCAGCACACACCCGGCATAAGGAAGGGAAGAGGAGGGACACAGCCACGGCCCTCCAGGTCCCTCTGCCTCTGACCTCAGCCCCTCTCCCAGCTTGGGGCCTGGGGCCTTGCAGCATCCACAGACGAGAGATCTGCTTGACCTTCGAAAGGCAAAGGGGCCTCATCGACAAGCCCCCAAGTGGCTTAGCGCCCAGGCGTGTGACGAGGCTAACATGGAACTCGGACTCAGGCAAACGGCGACGCTGGCCTAGAAACGCAGTGGGCCTTCAGCACGTGGGGCCACCCGAAGGCTGCCGGCCGGGGAGACCCACCACGGAGGGTCAGGACAGGAGGCCCGGCGGCGCTCTGTCCCGACGACACAGCCCAGGAGAGGTGCCAGGCTGGGGGTCAGAAATTCTAGAATTGCCCCAACTTTCTGTCTGCTCTTGGACTCACTTGAGTGGCTTCTTTGCAAAACGTCTGGGTCCAAATAGGCACTTGGTGGGAGTCCTTCCCGGGTGAGTGACAGGAGCCCGGCTCAAAGTGGCTAAAGGCAAAACAAAATGTATTTGCCCCTGAAACGGAAAGCCGGGTGGCTTCAGGTGTGGACCAGACCACGTGCCAAAGGACACCCCTCCCCTTTACTTTCTTCTTCTTCTTCCTTTTATTCTCAGGCGAGCCCTTCCCTGAGCAGTGCGTGGTCACCAGCGGCAGCCGCAGGCATCCGTCCTATCCCAGCAGAGAGACTCTTTTCCTGATGGTGCCAGCCGACGTCTCAGGGCTGGACTGGGTCCCCTGCCTGTCCCTGAGTACTAACAGAGAGACAATGAGCCCTCCAGCAACTGGTCACATGCCAGGGACAGCTCCAGACACTCTGTATGTATAAATCCATTCGGTGCTGAGAAATGCCAGCACTACTCTTACTGCCACTTGGCAGATGAAGAGAAGGACACACGGGGCTCTACAGCGTATCCGTGGCTCATGATGGCGGGGCTGGACCTCCAGCCCCCACCCAGGCAGTTTGGCTTTAACGTCCAGATCCTTTAAGTGCACAGGGTCTCCAGAGGGCTTGTGAAAGCAGATTCCTGAGTCCGGAGGTGTGGGCTGGGTCCACGAATGGATGATGCCATCTGCAGACCACATTTTCCGTGACACTGAACTACCCTCCTCCGAGCCACTTGGCTCAGCTACTTGAACTGATCACAGTGGCTCTGTTTTGCCACACGTGGGTCCCACAGCCAACCCCGGTGTTCGGGAGGCAGGGGGACCCATCCCTAAGCCACGTGGACCAACAATGAGGAGGAGAGCATAAAGGATGAGCACAGTTTCTGTAATCACGAGAGATGTTTGGACAACTTGGTACCCTCCCTGTGCCTCAGTTTCTTCATCTGTGATATGGGGAATATCAACAGCACTGGCCTCACTGGATTGTTGTGAGGATGAAATCAGTAGAGACCAGTAAAGCACTCCGGCTCGTGCCGGGAACAAGCACCCGGAGAAAATCAGACACACTTCATGCATGTTAGCATGAACACACACACACATGTTGACATTTGTGACAAGGACACAAAAGCCCCCAGCCCCACACTTGCAAATACACATGAGAATACAAACCTGGACAGAAGCTACAACACAACTTTGAGCGCACAGGCACATGGGACATCTTAAGGACACACAGGACACGTATGTGAACACAAATGGACATGTGTTCGAAGACCTTTGCATGCAAGGTAAGTTGGCCCCTCCAAGGATCCTCTCTGTGTCCACTGCTGCGGGATGCTCCCCCGGGGAAGCTCTCCTCAATGGGTCTCAGGGAGAGGAGGCAGGTTGGGGACCAGACCATATCACAGCTAAGAGCCTGACATTTCAATCAATCAGAGTTAGATTTGTGACCCTCTCCAACAATTACTAGCCGGGGGACCTTGAGCGAGTTGCTTAACCTCTCTGAACCCATTTCCACCTTCATGAAACAGGCATGACATACACCTCTTTCCAAGCATTGCCGTGAGAACTCGGTGTGTGCTCTAGAAGGTGCTCTAAGAGAGCTGGCTGTGTGCACTGCTTTATCAGGATAAGCATCTCTAGTTTCTGGATGGGCCTCCAGACCTGGGGAGGAACCGAGCAAATGTGGACCAACAGCCGGGCGTGGGTCAAGCTTCGAAGCTACAGCAGAACCAGGCTCTCCCTCCTGCCACCGTGGAGGTGGGAGCAGCCACAGTGCCAACTCGCTCTACCCTCCCAGAGCTGCAGCGTGCCCAGCAGGGCTGAGAGCTGTTGACAGTGTTCCCTGAGGCTCAGAGCCTCCCCCTGCAGCTCTGAATGGCAGGGCAGTGTTTAGAAATTACAACAATCTGTAATTTGTATTCAGTGATTTGTCTAAATGTATGGGATCCATATTAGCTGTAGGCAGACACGATCTGCACTGCAGAATGGCCTTCTCTGCGGGCAGGCAGCAAGGAGCCCGGCTTGGTAGGTCTGCCTGAAGTCACCCGTGACAGCTTCACAATCAAGGACAAGAGGGTATTAGGGCCACGACAGCATCCAGGGTAGCTCTGCAAAGTTCTCCATCGCCAGGCCCCAGCTCCTGCATAACCCTCCTGCTACCCCCTTCCCCCCTCCTGGCAGTCAAGCCAAGTGGTTAAGAACTTGGGCACAGGAACCAAGCAGACCTGGATTCAAATTCTGACTACATCCTCCTCTCCCCACGTGGCCTTGGGTGAGTCACAGCAGCTTTGGGGGTCTCCGTTCCTCTTCTAGAAAGCAGAGCAAATAAGAGCGCTTACCCCCTAGGGCAGAGACGTCAGAGAGCTACCCTACAGGCTGGTATGTAACAAGCGCTCAACGAACAGTACTTAGGCTCTTCCACCAGTTCGTGCTCCTCATTAGTGCCGCCCTCTCTTCACCACCCCCCTCCCTTATTTTTTCCAGAAACAACCACTGAGCCTTGGCTCCAAGTCAACCATCACCCATTGGCACCTGCAAGCACCACCTGGCACAGACTCAAGAAACAAAACAGTGGCAGTATCTGCCCTATAAGACATATGACTCACTTCTGTCTTTTAAATACACTGATCATTAAACTGAGATCCATGATGATGGGGCATCTGTCCTGTCTACTGTTGTGTTCCCAGCTCCTAGGACAGTGCTGACACACAGGAGGCACTCGACAAGTATTTGTTGACTAATGGATCTGTTTGTCCACTCGCTCGCTCTGTAAACATCATTGGCATCTACGATGTCTCAGACACCAAGCACGGACAGAAATCAAGCACAACCTACGGGGAGGGGGAACACAGAGGCAAAGAGAAAGTATAAGGTGACAGCGCCTCCAAGAGGCTTAGCCGCTCTCACAGGCCGTCTTGGCTTGGACCCTGAGGAGATACTTGTGGTTTCTACTCAAAGACAGGCGCTTTTGAAAGTCACCCCTTCCTAGATTATTGATTCATTCAAAAAGCATTTGTTATCCAGTCTTGAACCCAACAGTGGTGCCAGAAAGCCTAACTAGGTACTCTCCCTTTTAAGGACTTTTGAGAATAGCCTATACATCAGTCCATCTGCTGTCCTATACCCTAGAGTTAGTATGAACTGGTTAATAAGTACACAACCCAGGTGTTTTGCTCATGAGAGTCTCTATGTCCCATCTGCTTCCCATCTCTCTAAAACTGGCATGAGGCTGTGGAGAGGTCCCTTCCTGAAATGCCTAGGCCCCACTTACTCCAGGATCTGCAGACTATTCCTGCTTAAGCCCTAATTAGCTTCCAGCATGCACTTGGGCTGTTCATGCAAATTAACCTCCCCTCCTTGACAGCTGTCAGAAAAGGCAAATGCAGAAAACCCTAAGGACAAGTGAATCAGGAACCCCAAGCAGTTTGGTGTTGCTAAAAGAGCCAACCAAAGTTGAACCAGACTCTTCTGCTTAGTAGCTGTGGATGATCCTGGCAAGTTACATTACTTCTCTGATCCTCAGTTTATCGACCTGTAAAACGGGGATCATTGTAGCAACCCATGTGGTGCATGTGAAAATTCTCCACAGGAAGGAAGAGATTTTTGCTTGTGTTTCTATTTCAGGGTGGAGATTAAGTGGAATGATGAAAGGAAGGCACTTAGCCCAATTCCTGGCACATGGCTGGCACCTCATACTTGCGGAATCTCCAGTACAGGGTCAGGTATCTGGGAAGGAAGAGAGATCTGAAGAATGATGATAAAGATGGTGATGGTGATGACGACAATGGTGATGAGTATGATGATGATGGTGGAGATGATGATGATGTTGGGATGGAGGGCATGAAGATGCTGGGGGATGAAGATGCTGGGGGATGACAGCAGGAAGAAAGAAGAAACCTGTACTGAACACCTAACTTGTTACAGGTTAGGCTCTGCTCTACAAGTTTTCCGGGCACTATCGTACTGAATCCTCATTTTCACCATATTGTTTGCCCATTTCACAGATGAGGAACCAGAGACTCAGAAACATTTAGTGACTTACCCAAGATCATACATTCATACATCACACTTCCAGGTCTGTCCAACTGTGGGACATTAGCTCTCAACCTGAACCATTCTTAGTGAGTGAGAGGCAGACAAAGCTGTTCCAGAACCCAAGATGGGGCCTCTACCCAGAAAGAACTTTTTCTGACCCGCCATTCTCTGCAGCTTCCTAATCCACTCTTGATTCATCCACTCAGCCTTGGGGCTGGGGACACTGGAGTGGCTCACATAGTTCCTTTCCCCTAGGGACCTTCGGGCGGTGTCAAGTGAGTTGAGGAGAGTGCCGCATGAACAATGAACCACAAAACTAGGTGATGAGAATCACTCTCAAGGCCATGGGAGCATCAAGAGCGACCCTCATTCCTCCAGAGACAGGCACGGAAAGCTTTGCAGAAGTGACTTTGGGCTGGTTTCAAGGAAGGAATAGAAGTGTGAGGATAAAGTGAGTGTCCGAGAGCACTGCCTGAGGGAAAGCATGAGGGAGGAGAAGAAAATTTGTCCAGAGAAGGATGTGGCCAGAATAGAGGGACCCTGGAGAGGTAGGAAGGGGTTGGCTTATGAAAGGGAAAGGGCCCTGAAGGCCAACCGAGGCAATCTGGACTTTCCCCAGAGGCAGTGGAGAGCCACGAAGATTCCAGAGGGGGAGCAGGATGGTCAGGTTTGTGTTCTCTGAAAGCAGTGGTGTGGAGAGGGGGTTAGGCAGGGGTGGGCAAGAAGGCATCTGGAGAGAGGCCTGGACTAGATCTGGGCAGAGGTGCGAGAAGAGGGCTGAAAACACTGGCATGTATGTATCCCCAGCCCCGCTCTGCAATGCCCCTCCTCCCACTATTTGTCTTTCCTTCAGCAACCTGACACCCCCCATGGGGGAAGGCATCTGATATTGGCTCAGCACCTGAGTTTTGAAGACAGACCCAGGTTTCACCACTTAGCAGCTGAGTGACCTTGGACATGCCATGTAACCACTCTGACCCTCTGGTTCCTCATCTGAAAATTGGATCTTCACAAGGTTGAGTAGAATAACGTATGAAAGTGATCAGTCCAGTGCCTGGCATAAAATCAGCACTTGGTAAATGCTGATGATTGTCCCCATTTGATAAATGAAGAAGCCGGAGTCCAGAAATGTGCTGTGACAAAGTCATGCAGCTCGAGAGCATCCAAGCCAAGGGCAGACGCTAAGTCTTCCCAGTCTCTCTGTGCCTCAGTTTTACCACATTTCTCTTGTAAATGGCCTCCCCTCAATTTCCTGCTCTGTACAATGGGGTCAGGGACCTTCCTGGTGCCAGGAGTCAGGGCAAGGAAAGTAGCCAATGCGCCAAGAATCAGAAGCGAGAAAGTAGGGGCAGCCCTGGTGGGGCCCCGGGGCTATGGTGGGTTCTCCTTCACTCCCCAGTCCCATCCTCCGCTGTCATCTAGCCTTGATTATGAAATCCTGCCCTGACTCCTTCAATATGGCAGCACCAGTGGGCACAGGAGGGCCCCCCCCACCTTCCTGCAGGGCAGATAAAGCCCCCCTACCCAGGAGCAGATCCTCCATTGAGCAGGACTTCCCTGGGAGCCAAGATGAGAAGTCAGTCCAAAATTCCTCTTCCTTGGGGATCAAGTGCTCTGGGTTCGAGTTCTGACTCTGCCTCTAAATCACAGTGTGACCTGGACATTCTCCTTCTCGGGACCTCAGTTTCCCCATCTCAGAGTGAGTGGGCTGGACTCTCAGCTTTGTAAGGACCTTCTCAGCCACGTCCAGCAGCCCCTTCAACCTTCAGCCACCCCCTCCCTCCTCTCCCACTTTCTCTGGTTCATCCTTCCAAGCCTCCAACCTGCCCCCTTGCTCCCATGGTCTTCGCTCAGGCTGCCTGGGGCTCCCGGGCTCCGAGGGGCACAGACCCCGGCCAGCACCTAGCCTCTCCCTGGCCGGGAACAGCCCCCGCTTACCAGCACGATGCCTCCCGATGCCAGTGACGCGCCCCAGCCCTCCCACTCAGGGTCAGCCATGCCCAAAGGAAACCCCTCGGCCCTGTCTCAATTGACTTCAGAGGCTGGCCAGAGCCGGGGTTTAAAAATACAAGTGCCCGCGCACCTCGGCGCCAACTGCCCACACAGCCTGCGCTGCCCACTTCCCAGATGCCGCCGTACGTCCGTGGGCGGTACAGAGGGAACAAAGGGGGGTGGGGAGTCCAGAGAGGCCCGGGGGTGGCTAGTGAGGGGGACGGACATTCCTCAGAGCCTAGACCACAGAACAGGGCTGTTGACGCCATCTGGCCATACCCAGCTCTCCGGTCTCCAGAGAGAAGCAGGCCCGCTCTGTGCAGCTCATGGGGTCATGGGCGCGAACGTCTGACATACCTGGAGTTAACTCCCGGCTTGGCCACTGACTGGCGGTGTGAGTCAGGGTAGGTCACTTGCCCCCTCTGAGCCTCAGCCCCGTCTGTAAAACAGGGGTAATAGAGGTACATACATACTTCACGGGGCTCTCGTGAGAGCTAAGCGGGCACAGGCCAGGCCGAGCCATGGCAGCAGTCTTTGTTGTGACCGTTACTTCTGTGGTGTGGCTGCTCTCTGCAAGGACTCAGTCAGGGAGCAAAGGAGAGAGGAGGGGCGGTACGTCCTGCCTCCACTCTCTCACCCACCTCCAGAACCCCTGGCACCTGGGGGGCTGACAGTGGAGCCCATCTCCCTGCAGACACACAGGCAAGTCAGCGCCCAGAGACGGTGCCCTCTCAGGCAGCTGGCAACCACATGAACGTCAGAACCTAGAAATCTGGGCCTTGCCTCCAAGGTGAGAGAGACATAGCACCCTTGGAACTGAGAGGGCCCCTAGAGCTTCCCCAAGCCGCTCCTCCTCAGTGTTCCAGAAAAGGAAACGGAGGCCTGGAGAGGGGCAAAGATTTGTCCAGCTCATGACAGAGCTGGGACCCGAGCTAGGATCCCTGGCTCCCTGACCGGCGCTGTCCCACTCCGCACCACGGCCTCACCCTCCCCTCGCCTGCCCAGTCCTAGCTGAGGGTCCAGGGCGGGCAGAGGAGCCACGTGGGGCACGGGAGCCTGGTCCTGCCCCAGAGACTTCCACTGGGGGGCCGGGAGCAGGGGCTGGGGGTGCTGCTGTTCCCCGATCCCACCAGGGCTTGCTACATCCTTACATAACCTGCTCTGAGTTACATAATCTGCTGCTTCATTCCAGAATGGGAGCTCCGGGAGTAGCTTCTAGCGTGGGGAGAGACTGCGAGCTGCCTCCGTGTGAAAATAGGGTCATTACCAGCACTCAGGCTCCAGTGCCAGCTAATGGCCTTCCCGCCATGGCCTGGGGCCTGCCAACCTCCCCCGGGCCCCAGGGAGTGGGAAGGCCCAGGTAGGAGCTGAGCCCCAGGCCGGGGCTCGGTGCAGAGGGAGGTCACTGGCAGGGGAGGTGTGGGGGCCGCGTCCTGCTGCTCCGGCCTCCAAACAGGCTCTAGCCCCCAGACTCCACAGCGCCACGCAGGCATATCAGCCCTGAAGAATTCCCTGGAGGGAAACCTAAGGGGGACACATTTAGGGCCCACGGGCTCTAGAATCTCAGGTCTGTGTTCCAGTTGGATCATCTCGGTCCTTAGCCAAGTTACCGCACATCAATTCGCTTCCCTGAATCTTGGTTTCCTTATCTGGAAAAATGGAACTAAAAGAAACTGGCTTCCTTGGTTACCACTCGTATTAAATGACATCCCAACTCACAGAATACTTGGCACGAAATAAATACCCATGTGGCAGATGAAAAAAATTGAGGCCCAGACGTGAGGTGACGTGACTTGAGGGGTGCATCGCATCTGGGAGCAGCAGAGCGATGTGCAAGGTAGCGAGCCCCCCGTGTGCCAGGCGCATGCTCTGCATAGACTGGGCTACTCCCGCAAATAGCTCTGCGGGATAGGTCCTGGTATTCGTCCCATCTGACGGATGAAGAACCCAGGCTTACAGGAGACAAGGCACATTGAGAAGTGGCAGATCCGGGACTCAAACTCAGACGTGTGGTTCCAGAGCACGGCGGCAGGTGAGCAAGACAGAAGTCAGGAGTGATGACCCACGGCTGTCCATCCTTCAGACACACAGTCACCCTCCGCGTTCCCTGTGCTGTGCGTGGCCTTGGCCAAGCCAGCTGACCTCTCTGGGCTCTCATCGCCCCACCGGAACAGGAAGCCCGATCCCTGGGCTAACCATTACCAGGGTTATTGTGAGGACACATTAAGATAACGAGTTGGAAACTGCTTTTCAGTGGAGAAAGTACGGCCCAGCTGCGCGGCTCATCTCTTCCCCAGCCTCCGCTCCCTCCAACTCAGCAGGAACCGGCTAATGGACAGACACCAGGGGCCTCTCAGCATCTCTGGCTGTTCAAACAAACACCTCTCCCCTCCGCTGCACCCGCCCTGGGCTGCCCTTCAGATACTGAGGCAAAGCTCTGGGCCTGTTCTCTGGCCTCTCTCTAGAGCTGGGGTGGACCGGGCCGGACACGTGAGTCACACCACCTTCCTGCCTTTCTCAAAGAGCATTCCTTGTAGCTGAGCCCCTGCTTCGTGCTTCACGGGGCACCCTCACACCAAATCCTCACCATGACCTCCAGGAAGCTGGGATTCATCTCCCTGCTTTCACAGAGGAGGGTGCTAAGGCCCAGAGAGGTGAAGTCACATGCGGGGTCCCACAGCCATCAACCCCCGTGGAGCGGGATTCAAATCTGTGCGCCCGGCTGTCAGCCCAGCTGTCAATGACATAGGTCACGTTAGGCCCTTTCGCAGGTCAGAAAGGTTACAGCATCTGCCCAAGAAGCCCAAAAGGAGGGCCAGGCTGCAAACTCAGAGCTCACTCCTTGCCCGGAGGCACAGCTGGGAGCCGTGCAGTCAGCACTCAGTCAGCCGGGCCGGGCAGACGCCAGGAGTGGTGACAAGAAGTGCAAGGAGAGAGCCCACGCAGACAGCCTAGGCCACAGGGCGAAGGTGCGCCGGAGCTGGGACCGGGCCTAGTCATGCCCCTCTGTGGACCACGGGCTCCCCAAGGGTATGAGAAGCACCAGACCCTGGTGGGCTGCGGGTACCCCTTAAAGCCCCTCCAATGGGAGGAGGCTGTGTCCTGAGCAGAAGTCTCCAAACCTGGCCACTTACCAGAATCCCCTGGGATCATGTTACACCCCCAAACACCAGGCCACACCCCAGAGAGTCTGACTGAGTAGGACTGGGAAGGGGCCTGGGAACCTGTATTCTTTATATCTACCATGATCACCTCCCACACCCACACCCTCACCCCAAGCTTCTGTTCTCAGCCAAGTCTGACAATCCCAGGCTAGGACAATTATCCCTAGGCCAAGTGGACCGTAGTCCCCTGCCTGTCCTTAGAGTTCACACCTGGGGGCGAGGTGGTCCTCAGGGGCCCGTGGGGGTCTGCGGTAGGGTCTCTAACAGCTCAGAATCAGGGCCTGGTAGAATTCTAGATGTTCTGGGGTTGGGCCAGGACCGTGAGACGTCCCCACCTTCTTATTTGACTAATTCTTCAGTTAGCCAATACTGATCAGCAACTACTATGTGCCAGGCACTGTTCTGGGTGCTGGGAGTGCCGCAGCGAGTAAAACACTGTCCTCCCCCTGTGACACTTCCGTGCTGCTGAGGAAGATAGTCGTAAAGCAGCCGAGACTGGGCAGCCCTCTGCAGCTCCCAACAGCCTCCGGCATCCACGACCCCTTACCTCTGACCCTAATCGTGAACTGGAAGCTTAGCCCCCATTTCACAGATGAGTCACTGAGGCCCAAAAGCTATTTCGATAGCCTGTCTCCTTACTCTAGGCAAGCAACACCGCCATGCCTCCCAGCCAACCCTGTATGTGTCTGCCTCTGAGCAGAACTTTCCCTGTTGCCACGGCAACCCCCCTGGGGAGGCCTGTCCTACTTTGCATTCCTGGCATAGAGCAGCCTCACCCCACCCCTTAAGACAGAGAGATGGGTTTATCCCACTCAAGGGGACCCCTGGTCCCACTGAGAAAGGACTGGACTCCCTCTCACACATCCAGTCAATGCCAAGCAGCAGCAATGAGGCACCAGGGACCAAGCCAGGCCCCAGGACAGAAGAAGAAAAAGGTCTTGGTCCCTGCCTTTAGAGAGCGCGCTACCTGCCTGGGGAGGCTGACAAATGCCATAGCGCCAGGGATGGCGTAGCGGAATGCTGGGTACAGTTCTGGCCCTTCCCTTGTATGAACTCAAATAATCTTTCCATGAACTCTTGCAGCAGGGATCAATAGTATCCTCATTTTACAGATGGGGAAGCTGAGGCTCTGAGAGGCTAAGAAACTTGCCTGAGGTCACACCTCAGAGAAGCAGCAGGGCCAAAAGTAGGACTCAGGGAGATCCCAAGCCACAGCGCAGGTGCTCACGGGAGGGGCCCCTAACTCCATCAGACTGGTCCAGGACAGGGTCGGCGTCTGTCCTCAAGAGTGATCTCAGTAACAGGAGAGGAGGGTAGGGATGGGAGCACGGTGGGGCAGGAGCGCTAAAAACTGCGCGACTGCGGGGAAAGAGCCAGGACTGTGGGAGCGGCTTGGTTCTCCTCTCGCTGCCCAGTGGGGCTCACCTGGGACTTGGGATCCGTGAGACATGAGAAAAGAAAACGCAGCAGAAGGTGGTCCGCTCCAGAGAGCCGGGCTCAGGAGCCGCAGGGCACTGGCCCCCGGAAGACGCTGCGGTGCTCCTGGCAGCTCCCAAGGGGGCAGCTTGGGGCAGGAATGCACAGCTCACTGCGTGCCCATCTTCACACCTGTGGGCAAAAGCTCCCTGCATTCACACTCCAGGGGAAGGAAAGGCCCAGGCGAGGGACTGGCTGAATTCTCACAGCACCTACAAAAATGGCCTTGTATTACCACGTCAGCACAGTGGTTCCGAGCACACGCTGTGGAGCTGACGGCCTGGGGCCACACCCCAGCCCTCCTATGTCCTAGCTATGGGAACTTGGGTAAGGGATGGAACCTCCCTGAGCCTCAGTTTCCACATCTGTGAAATGGGGATAATAATACAGACCTACGTATGCGTGTGTCGGAAGGACTCAATGAGTTAACACCCCCAGTTCACAGTGCCTGGCGCCTAGCATGTTCACCGTCAGCTGTTGTGATTATCTCTCTGGCACGTGAACACACACGGGCCTGCATTTTTACACAGACCGGTGCACGGGGGCGTGCAAGCCTGTGCACACCGTGAATGCACACCCAGGACCGAGTGCCAGCACATGTGTAAATCTACCCGCTTCGGCAGACCTGAATAGGCAGACCTGCTAGGCGTGGGAAAGGCAGCTGAGCACAAAGGCTCGGGATGTGGAGACATGCTGCGCGCCCGCAGGGAGATGAACGCACACACGAGGCCCCAGCGCGCCCATCCCCGTGTGAATACGTGCCTTCATGTGTGCGCCCCTGCGCCTGCATAGATGGTGGGCACATACGGATGCACAGTGGAGGCGGATACGTATTACGTAGATGGGTTTGAGTTTTTCTCCTGGAACCACTGTGATGCGAACACATCTCAGCTCTGGAAATCACAGATCGATCAGCAGGGGAAAAAAAAAAAAGAATAACAGGTGCTCAGGGCATAAGCCTCCTCCCACAGGTCCCCCCGGAGTGTTAAAGCCACCATCAGGGAAGAAGCCTGGTGAAGATGAAAGTGGGGAGCCCACAAAGGGGGAGCCAAGCCACCCAGTGCTTTTGTTTTCCCAGACAGGACACTGTCCCTGAGGAAGCCACATCCTCTTGGGAAATACTCAAAGACGTGGCCAGGTCCCCAGCCACCCTCAACCAGTTAGGAAACGGGTCTCCCAGAAGGAAAGATTCCACCCATCCCTACCCCTGCCTTGGATCTTACTTGGAGAGAAGAGAGTTAAAAGAAAAGCTTGCTTAGCAAGACCCCTCTTGGGAAATTGCCCTGAAGTGAAGCCTCCCCACCTCCTAGGGTGTGAGGAATAGGGGAGCAGGAGGCGTCTGTGCCTCAAGCTCCCGATAATGAGTGAAGCCTACAAGCCCAAGTAGCACAGAGGGAAACAGATCCTGAAATGAGGAAGACTTCTGTTTATTCAGCATTTTCGAGTATTCAAAGGCATCAGCTTGTAAAACTGCACTGCAACTTCCGTGGTTCAGAGAGGTTCAGCAACTCGCTCAAGGCCACACAATATTTTACCTGTAAAGCTAAGACGTGACCCCTTGTCTGACTCCACATCCCGTGGCATTTTCTTTACATCACGGCACTGCCCACATGAAATAATGTAATATATCGACGGCGTTATTAGTAATCAAACAGCACGGGCCTGGTCCCGAGGGGGTACTGTGGGACAAAACTGAAAAGCAGAAAATGGAGGCTCATCTCTACAGTTCCTACTCCAAAGGTCATAGGAGAAAGGAGGGCTCGGATGGCCTTGGTGGCGAGGAAATACTTTGTGAAGGATGGGGGGCTTCTTCATGGATGATGAGTAGGGTAACTGTGAGTTATGGGGGCATTCCAGAAAGGGGACATCGTGAGCAAAATGGCAGAAACTAGGAGTTTGGGGTGTTGGCACTGGGAGGGTAGAGGCAGGGATGGGCATGTGTTGGTCTGGATAGGAGAACAGCTGCTTGGCCCAAGGGGAGATGAATGGCAAGAGGTGGCAAGGGGGTGGGGACTAAGTGACCCAACCGTGAACTTTCTATCATGTTCAGCCCACGGGGGTGCAGGGCATTCAGCAGGTACTTAATATCTCTCTGAATGGCTGAATGGCTGGATGCATGCATGGATAAATGGTGGAGGGATGCAGGATGGATGGATGGATGGATGGACGGACAGACAGACGGATGGACAGATGGACAGACAGTTGAATTATATGAGGTAGGGGTGAGTATGACAGCAAGAGCTCTGGGCTGGGAACCGGTAGCCTGAAGTTCAGGTCCCTTTTCTGCCAATAACCATTTGAAGGAATGTCTCTGGGCCTCAGTTTCCCTACCTGTAGAGCCCAAGTGATTCTCAAGGGTTTTCCACACATGACAGTCTGATTTTGGAGACAGAAGCAGGGGCTCCGGCAAGAAAGCCTACTCATGTACTCCGGGGCGGGGGGCGGGGGGGCTCGCAGCAGGGGCTGAGCCCTACAGGTGAAGAACACGGCCCCCAGGGACGAGAGGCAGGCTTCAGCCTGCCTCTGCTACTTCTCTGTTATCACTTCCCCTCCCTAGACCCCAGTTTCAGCAGATGCGGTCTAGGATTTCAGGGCCCTGTGAGACTTGTCTGAGGGACCCAATCTATAGAGTGAAGAGCCCAGCCCCAGCCCTCTCTTAGCCCACTTGGGAGGTTAGAGCAACTTGGGACAAAACACTTATTCTAGGCTCCTGGAATCACCCTTCATTTTCCTGGCAGATAAATGGGCCAAAACAGAAGATACTGATGCATTTAAATGGATCAAGGCAGGCGGAAGTTTATAAGATTTGAATACACTTTTTGGCTGCCTTTGAATATTCATTTGCCCAAGGGAGTGTCGGGCAGCCAGATCCAAGGGCCTAGCGGGAGGTTATCTGAGGTTGGGGGGAAGGGAGGCACACAGGCAGGGCTGGCAGGATTCCCTGCTCATTGGGTTCTTGGGAGCTAACCGCGCTTCTCCACCAGCTAAAATGTCACAGGCTCAAAGTAAATTCTGGGAGTTGATACACCCCATGGTTGTTGTTGCCATAGCAACTGCCTCCCTGTAACCATGTGTCCCTACAGATCACAGCAGATAAGACGGGTCTAGAAGGTGAGTGACAAGGAACCAGCCCAGGACCCCAGTGGGCCCCCAGGATTCAGAAATCTGCCTTGGAATTCCAGAATACACCCTAGGCTTCTCAAACATCCCCGAGATTCTGAACTGGAGCCCAGAGTTCCAGAACAAGCCTAGAATTTCAAAATCTGTCGTCGAATTCCAGCATACTTTCCCCACGGTCCAGAACACACTCTAGCTAGCCAAAGACTACCGCCTCGTTTCCGGCAGTCAGGGCGCGCTCTGCAGGCAGCTCCACCAAACTCTAAAACACACCCCTAGATAGACATACGCTTAAATTCTCATCTCCCTCTTGTGACGGTTCTTCCCAGAAGCTGGTTTTCTGTCTGAACCCCAGGACTGTGCAGCACTCGTGCTGAAGAAAGAAGAGGGTCCAGGGATGAGCCTAGGGGTTGAGGAGATTGACCTTGTCCTCGTACCCAGGAAGTGCACACCGCCCCAGACGTGTGGGCACACGCCAGCCAGCTGTCAAGGTCAAAGGCAGCGCCCCCGCCCGGGGCTCCCAGCACTTTCCACGGTGTACCCTGTTCTCTGCAGTGGGGATGAATCGACGCTGAGTCACTCCCACTCTCTGCCAAGGCCCCTGGGTGACCAGCAGCACATTAATCCTGGGCCTTCCAGGAGGGGCCAAGCCGGAGGGTGGCCCCAACGCTCTTCTCTGCCCAGGCAGCCTAGGTCAGGGGCAGCTGAGTTATGAAGCCTTTCCCTCCTGGCCTGGGGCAAGGGGGGTGAGAGGGGTTTGGGGGGGTGAGAGGAGTTCACAAGCCAGCCCACTACCCCCACCCCCCTGCGGACACAGTCACCCAGAGCAATGCCAAAACAAGAGCATCGTCCCCACAAGCTGCTGGAAACTCCAGACTACTTCAGTCTGTTCCCTCTTCCTTTCCCACCACGCTATTCACCTCATTCATGAGGCCCTGACAATCCTCCTGTCCTGCTCAGAGCCGTGGCGCCCCTCGCACACATCACATCGGCACGGCTACCTCACCTGAGCATTCGAGGGCCCCTGAAGCCTGGCCGCGTCCAGCCTCTCCCACTGACTGTCCTGGCCTCTGCCACGCCGGCTGGCTCGCTGTTGGTAGGGAAGGCCCAGCGCCGGCTCCCAGGCCTCTGCTTCTCTTCTCTTCTTCCTCCTCGAAGGCTCTCTGCACCTCTCTAAACCCCCAAGCCGGTTTAAGGGCCACCTGCTCGGAGACAACGGGAGCCACTCCTCACCTTTTTCTGAAATCGCAGCACCGCTTGCCTGCACCGCAGGGTTTGGGCAGGCTGGCTGTGGGTTGTCGGAGCTGCAAGGAGCCATAGTGGTTTTCAAACTGGGTTCTGTGGCACCTGAAGGGGGGCCAGGGAGGAGCCTCAAAGACTATGGGAGGAGGGAGGTGATAAGGGGTGGTCCAGGGCAGAATGTCATCAGCCAGGCCAGTCAGAGAAGGCTCTCTGAGGACGCAGCATCCGAGCCGACTCCTGAATTGACACGGGCCACCTACATACAGATCATTCTAGAAGCAGGATATTCATGCAAGAAGAAAAGCCGGTATAAAGGTCCTGAGGCAGAAACAAGCCTACCATCTTAAAGAAGACAAAAAGTTCAGGGCAAGAGTGACCAAGAGCCAGAGTCATCCAGATGAGACCTCCATAGCCCATTCCACTTGGGGAAAGTGGGTTTCACTGCTTAAAAAAATATCGAACCCATTGACCTCGTCTAATCCTGCCACTTCACAGAAGAAAAACTAGGACCCAGCACGCCCAGATTGCCTGAGGTCCAACGGAGAATTGGTGGCCAAGCTGAGACCAGCACTCAGGTCACAGGACACTGCCCGGGCACCATCTGTCACCCCTGGTGGGCAGCGCGGACCTCCCTGGCCTCCGCCTCTCATGGCCACTCACCGCCCCGCTCCAGGTGCCCGCCCCGCCCCACGCTGCACCCAGGTGAGAAGCTGAATGAGGTAATGTCTCCGCGGCCTGGGAGCTCCTGGGAGCAAGCAGCGGCCAACTAAAGGCTTTATTGGATTTGTTAAACACGCATCCTGTGGCCAAGGGCCTCCAGCACAGACCGCCTCACAGAGGAAAAACCAAAAGAGCAGACGATGAAATTAAAAGGCTTTTTATTTCCAGAGCTGATGCTGACACACGCAAATGGAGACTGTGCCTCTCCCCTGGTTCTCCCCCACCCTCCTCCCCAGGCCCCCTCGCCCCTGCCTGTGATGCAGCCACACCAGCCCTGGGCCCCCCATCCCCACCGCCCGGGCAGCCCTCCTGTCACACCTGGCCCGAGAGTCAAGGACCTGGAAGGGACTCTGGCGGAGGAAGGACACGGGAGAGGTGTCTGAGAGGTCACCGAGCCCATGCCACTGTCTCGGGGCTGGATTACCTCCACCTCACAGGACAGCAGGCCCCAAAGGCGGGAAGGGCAGCTCAGGCAAAGGCCGGGGATGGAGGGGAGACGGTGCGCGGGCAGGAGAAGCCAGACAGGCTGGGGTCCTGTCCCCGTTCTTGCCCTGACCAGCCCTGCAGCCTCGGGCACGTTACCTGGGCTCCAGGTGACTGCGTGTCCTTGGCTGAAGAAGAGAAGGGATGGCTACTGCGAGGAGGAAATGTGAGCTTCCGGGGAAAGTTCCTGGCATACAGTAGGCACCAAACAAATCTCACTTCTTAAAGGTGCCTGGAGCTCTAGTTTTCCACCGAGAAGGAGAGAACACCTCTCTGTGTTTGTAGTCCCCACTTACAGCCTCACTCCAGCTTCCCCAGAGCCTCTGATCACAGCAAATTACTTGGGTACAAATACATCCCCCTGCACAATATTTTCACTGCTTCCCCTGGAGAATATCACCTGGTTTCCTTTCAGACCCATCAGGCCACTAAGGTATTTGTATGTAAACAGATGCTATTTCCCCACCACCATCATCCAAGTATGTGTGTGTTCATGTGTGAAATTTTGTTAAATGCATGTTCCCAAGGCCAAGGTTACCCACTCCTATCTGTGTTGCCCTTGAGAAAAGGTCTATGGGAATTGTGCCATAAGAAAAGGTAGTTTATAGATCACTTTAGAGGAGACCAAGTCACTGCTGGCTCTTTTCAATGTCTTTTCTTTTCCCCAACAAACATCTATTGAGCACTTAGTGTGTACAAGGCAATGCATTAAATATATTTTGTTCACAAAAGCAAACAAATCAGACCAACCTCCCTTCTTCTCGGAGCTTACATGTCAGAGCTGAGGGACTGGACGGTTAAGTAGATCCATAGTCAGTCAAATGACCCAGTTCAAGGGGTGCTGGTGCATGAATCAATGTCAGCCTGCAGGAAGTCTCTGATCACGTGCCACACGATTCTTTCTTTGGACCTTCTCATCAAAGATATGATGATGGAGGAGTCCTGCATACCAGCAAGCCTGGGGCACTCATGCTCAGATGTTTACAGAGCACCACCTCTGTGCCAGGCACTGTTCCAGGCACTGCAGACACAGCTAAGAACAAGACAGACCGAAACCTCTTCTCGTGCGGCTTACATTCTAGTTGAGGGAGACAACTAATCGATAAGTAAGAGAAAAAAGAATATCAGATCCTAGTAGATACTATAGAAAAACTATAAAGTGGAGGCTACGGAGTGCTGGGAGGTGGGGGTGCATTTAAATATGACTGGGGAAGGCAGGTGTTTCTGCCCACGGGTCCTGTCCCCACGTTTTAATAAAACCAGCTTTGGGGCACCAAATAAATAAATAAATAAAAATTCAAAAAATAAATATGACTGGGGAAGGCCTCACTGATAAGACAACATTTCAGTAAAGGCCAGCCAAACCACCAGGGTAACACAGAGCATTCTGAACAGAAGAAGCCTGTGCAAAGGCCCTGGGGTAGGAGTGTGCATGGCATATTCCTGAAGCAGCAAAGCCAGTGTGGCTAGAGCGGAGTGGCCAAGGGATATGGGGTAGGAGATGAGTTCAGAGGGGAAACAAGAAGAGGCCACTGCAGGAATTCCTGTAGCCAGGCAGCCAGTGGAGGTGCTTAGACTGGGTGAGATGCACTGAGGAGTGGTTAAAACATGGGCTCTCTAGCCAGGTTGCTGGGATCCAGATTCACCTTGCATAGGTGACTTTAATTCTGAGTCTCCGTTTTTTTCGTCTTAAGATGGACAGGGTAAGCGAGTGTCCCTCCTGGGATGGCATGAGGATGAAATGAGCTAACACCCGTGATTGTGTTCAGTACACTTCAGGCACTTAAATGTCAGCCCTTTCCCCTCACAGCAGGGAGCTCTGGCAAATGCCACCTTCACCTGATGGCCAAGGTTCACGTCATCAGTGCACCCCCAATGTGATGAGACGAGAAGGCCACTTGGCCTCTGCGGCACGCTTCCTGAAATCCCACAACCTCATCGTGAGAAGAATATCAGACCCAAATGAAGGGGCAATTTCCAAGAGACCTGGCCATTACTCCTCAACCCTTTCAAGGTCACAGAAAGCAAGGAAAGGCTGAGAGAGTGTCACAGACCAGAGGACACGAAGGAGACGGGACAGCCACACGTGACATGCAATCCTAGAACAGGAAAAGGACACCAGTGGGAAAACGGGTGAAACCTTACAGAAGTCTGGGGTTGGGTGAATTGTCATGTACCCATGTTGGCCTCTTTGCTCTGACAAAATACACCACGGTCATGTAAAATGCTAACAACAGGGAAAACTAGGGAGGGTGCGGAAATCTGAGCTCGTATTAAACTCCCCAAGGACCAGACTGACATCTTTATATTATCTGTTCAACAAATATGTCGAAGGGGCATCAGGCCAACTCCACTTAATTCCACAGGACCTCCTGTAGAAACAAGAGCCAAGCAAGGAAGGGAAGCGGGGGGAGGAGAGGCTCCCTAACAGTCTGGGTTATTCATCCCTGCAAAAGGTGCTGCCCCACTGTGGGAAAGGCTCCAACAGAGGCTGGAGAAGCCTTGCCTTGGAGACCAGAGTCCAAACCATCCCAAGAGGAGGCTGCAAACAACCCAGGCAGCTCGAGTCCCCACCAGGACGTCTGCGTCTCTGGGAGAGCTCCAAGTCTGACCCCAATCATCCCACAGGTTGGCCCCAGATCACCCTCTCCTGTCCTGTCCCTGACAGACACTGCAGCTGGCAGAAGCTGGCCGCTCCAACCCTTCCCTGGCAACCCGTCCTCCCACCGCCACAACACCATCACTACCAGTGGCTCATCAAAGTCTCGCTCGACGTGGCAAAGGGCAGACGAAACAGTTCAGGAGGCAGGCCTTGGGGGGGTCGGATCTCAGCCTTGCCGCCTCCAGCGGGGACATGTGTGACCAGGCTGGCCCCTGCTACCCTCTCTGAACCTGCTTCCTCATCCCAAAGTGGGCAGAGTGGTAGAACCTACTTCAGGATTGGTGTGAATGCTCATGAAAAGGACTCTACTCGTTATCCTGACGTGGTACGCAGTGCGCTGGACACAAAAGGGGTACAGGGTTGAAAAGACCCGACCCTGACACCTTCTTGGAGGGAAGTCGGGCCTCTAACAATTCATCACAACACAGGAGAGAAATACTACTGGAAACGTCTATGAGGTCACAACGTGCCCATGCCAGGCCCCCAGCGCCATATCTCAAGGCCTCGAGAAAGGAATTGTAGGGTATCCTCCTCAAAATTTAAGGATCCCAGCTTAGTAGGACTACCCTGCCAAAGAAGACAGGCATTTGAAATCTGCATGCCTGGATGAGACAAAAACCTCTTTTTGGCTTTTTAAAAACACAACAGAAGTCAAGACGCCCTCCTCCTCTGCCTGACACACATGCCCCCGCAGCCCTGCCTGCCTTTGCTGCTGCAGCAGCTCCGGTCCCGTGGGCATCCCGGGCACCGGGCTCCCCTGACGCCCCCTGCTCTGGTGCTCCACCAGGAAAGGCCTCGGTTACCCCAGCGATGACTGTCTCCAGTTTGGCCAGCAGGTAAGGACTCAAAGTGCGAGGGCCAGGCTGTTTGGAGGCCAGCCCCGCGTATAAATGGGCCAATCCCTAAGTGGCAGAGGGCCAAGTTGGGGGGACCAGGGACTCAGCCAAGCTGCCCTGGGCAGCAGGAGGAAGTCAGGTGGAGGTATCTGCTGCTGGTGGGGTGCAGAGCCAGTGGGCTGGGGCTGGGGATGCCTGGCTCATAAGAACAGCAATTTCTATCACACGCCTACTCCATGCCAGGCACTGCAAAGTGATTTCATTAACTCACTGAATCCTCGTGAAATGGGGGACTATTTTTCTCCCCATTTTGTAGAAAAAAGGGGGATTGTGAAACTTCCCCAGGACATACAGCTCATGAGTGGCAGAGCTTGACTTCCAGTCCAGGCCCCCATCATAACCACACCCCTAGTCTGCATCATTCATTCCATTCAGTTGCTCCTTTAGCACCTCCCAGGCTGTAGGCTCTTGGGACGCTGAGCTAAGCAAGACCCAGTCTGTCCTGGAAGGGCTTGCAGATGAGAGTGGACAGAGAGTAGCCGCTATTTATAAGAAATCTGATGTCCGCCCTGACAGCAGGTGCACACAGCTCTGACAAAGCTCTGCAAGGAGCAGCCAACTCTGCCCTGGGCAGTCCTAGGAGGCTTCCTTGAGGCATGGCATCACTGGAGCTGGATCTTGGAAGACTCTCACAAGGGCCTGCCCATCCAGCAGGGAGAAGTTTCTGGGCATAGGCAGCCTGGGGGTAGGCACTGCTCCAACTTCTTACCCCCAGACAAGAAACTGGGTTTTAGTCTTATTCCTCCAGCCTTATGAGCAGCATGGCCAGGAGCCAGGCTGAAGACGAAACCCCCTCTGCCACTTTCTGGCTATAGAATATTAACACTCACAACAAGGACAATAATAGGTCATGGATGGATAAAAGGATGAATGAATAAATGAATGAATGAATGAATGAATGAAAGGGTTATAGACCCAGAGCTCCTTAATAACTCTGCCTGGAACAAGGCGAGTCCCAGAAACAGAGCTAGGGCTGAGCACGCATTCATTCCTGCATGCATGCATGCAATACAGACTTGCTGAGCATGTACGATATGCTAAGCACTGTTCTAGGGGCTGGGGATACAGCAGTGAACAAAATGCGCCCAAATCCCTGCCCTTAAAACCATCCACTGTAGAGATGGGAGACAAGCTATAAATAACTAAATAAGGAGATATAAATATGTCTAGTCTCAAGCGTTGCTACAGAGAAAGATGAAGTGGGATGAGAAAGATGGAGAGGGTGTGAGCCCCACAGGTATGTGGAAAAAGAACGCTCCAGGCGAAAAGAACAGCCAGAACATGAGCTGGCTTGCATGCTGTGAGACGACCAGGTGGCCAGTGTGGTTTGGAAGGTGTATGGAGCTTGATCACAAAGGGTCTTGTTGGCCTTTGCTGGAATCTGGGCTCTTATTCAGGGTGCAACAGGAACCACAGGACAGCTTCAGGAAGAACAGTGACAGGATACGGCAGGCAGAGCAGGCTGCTGACAACAGACAGTAGGGAACACAAAGACAGAAACAGGCCAGCACGGACGTTCCTGCAAGTGCCCAGGTGAGCGTCAATGTGGCCTGGCTCCGGATGGTAGCAGTGGACGTGGTGAATTCTGGAGATGCGTGGGAAGCAGAGCTCAGGAGATTTGCTGAAAGGTTGGATGTGGGATGTAGGGGAAAGGGAGAAACCAAGATGGCTGCAGAGTTTTGATCTCAGCCACTGGAAGCATGGAGCCCCCATGTACTGGGATGGGGAAGACGGCAAGACACGAGAATGTTCACGTAAAGATGGCACGTTGAACACACACAACCACCTTGGCTCCCCCCACACCTCAGAGGTGCTAAAACAACAGTAAGGGGTTTCTTTAAATGTTTGAAGGTTTGAGCCCACAGGATGGGGAGAAAGGGGGAGGAAACAATAGCAACAAAAGTTTAGCAGCTGGAAAATAAATGGACAATTGAGGAAAAGGAATCAGGAAAAAAAAATCCCCCTAAGACTCAGGGATTGACCATATCAGGTACCTCTAGAAGTTGGGATATAGAATAGTTCAAATGGAGAAGATTCTTCGAAAGGCTGTTTAGGAAGCTGTTATCACCCCAGCCCCCAGACACCTGTAGACTCAGGGACACCAGGCACAGTGCACAGGATGATCCCCTACTGATGACAGGGAGACCCCGTGAAAATGAAGAAGCTGGATGTCAAGACTCTAATCAGCTCTGACAGCAGAACACCCACAGCCAGACTTACACCCTCCAGGCAGACAACTGGAAGAGCTTTTTCTGGGAACCATGATGCACCAAGGAGAAAAGACCTAGAGAAACCCTAGAGATACCAACAGTGGAGGTCTTCCAACCAAATAGCACTGACAGATCACCCTGTGAAGAAACCCACAGCTCACAAGAACTACCCACATACTCAGAGCTTCCTATCAGCTCCCACTTTACTATTTTTAAATATGCACAGATAACAAAGGTTTGCCAGACATCAGAAGAATGCCTTCAACCTGAAAGATAAAAATAAAACAAACAGAAAACACCAACGTGAAAAAACTGTCTTAATATCATCATAAGACATGCATAGGTGAAATTAAAATAGAATTCCCATTTAAAAAAAAAAGAGAGAGAGACACAGAGCACAAAATTTAAAAAAGCTTTGAAAAAATTAAAAATATAATGGCAAAAAAGAAAAAGGAAAAATTAGAGAATAAGGTTTAGCTTTTCCAGAGTGACAGATAAGAAAAAAAAAAGGAGAGAATATAAAAGAAAATTGGAAGACTTGTCCAGGAGTTCCATCTTCAAATAATAACAATTCTAGGAAGAATAGAAAAATGTGTAGGAGGGGCAGGAATCATCAATAAAATAGACGAAGAAAATTTCACAGATCCAAAGACAGCTTTCTAAATTTCAAGGACTCACAGAGGGCCCAGCACAATAAATAAAAATAGTCCCCTACCAAGGTACATCATCATGAAATGTCACTATCTTGGAACCTAAGAGAAGATTCTCTAAGATTCCAGACTGAAAAGATAAGCAATGAAAACAGCTTCCTTCTTCTGGAATAGGCAATGGAGCAAAACCTTCAAATGTTTTATAGGAATACAATTTCCAACCTGCAATTCTATACCTAGACTAACAGCCAGTCAAGGATGAGGATAGAATAAAGACATCTTCACATGTGCAAAGTCTCAAAAAATTAGCATCCCAAGGATCTTTTTCCAGGAGCTACTGGTGGATACGCTCCACCAAAACAAAGGAACAAACCAAGAGAAAAGAAGACAGGCGATACAGGAAGCTGGAGATCCAACACAAGAGAGAGACGGAGGAATCCACCAGGCTGATAGCAAAGGATTCCAGAATAACACCTGTGCATCAGATGCAGAAAGCAACCAGCCCAACAGGAAGCAGGTGAGAAGGCTCTGGAAGACTTCTTCAGGGAGATGAAACTGATAGGAAATGGATGCATGCAAATATCTTGAGAGGAGATTCACACTATTGGCAGAGAGTTTGGAGTTTACTTAGTTATAAGTACAAGCAAATAAGATACTTTTTTGAAAAGACAGTAACTCCAGGGAAAACAAAAACTTGCACAGAAAGGGGGGAAAGTCATTACATTATTGGGAGGGTAGGAGAACGGGAAGAGCAAGGTAATGGGGGAGGGAGCAAAGGGAGCTAAATCCTCAACTTCCTCAGTGTACAGCCAGATAGCTAGAGTTCCCACTTCTGACACGGCAATGTGAGGAGCTCTGCAGATTTGTTTCCCAATGAAACTGCTGAAAATTATTTTAAAACAACCATTTAAAGTCTGTGGAAATGATCCTAAGGGCATACAGCAAATGAAGAAACATCCATTCAAGAAAACCTAATAAAACTCTGTAAGAACAGCAAGAGTCTGCAGCATTTGAACTATGATCCACTTCCTCCCCCTTCCTTCTCAGCTCAGCATTATGGAAACTCCACTCCAGATGGGCATAGCCAATAGCACAGGGCTCTCTCTCCCCCAGTTCCCAGTTGGAGGCCTGCAGTATCTTCCCAGGAAGGGCAGGATATCGGTATATCTCATCCTACTTCAGCTTACTGTTGCACACACCAAGTCTAGGTGAGTGCAGCTGAGAGACGGGGGCTCCCTTCTTCCCAGCTCCCACAGGGGGATGGAAGCTCTGCCTTGTGTATGGCATGCTGGGGCCCCGATAACTCTCACGCTGGTTCATTCATAAGGCAGAGTTTCCATGACAGGGGAAGCAAACTGAGAAGACCAGAGGGCACAGCCAGCCCCACTCCATCAAATACCCAGCTCCTAAAGGAGGAATGTCACTCAGATAGAAGAGTGCCACTGTCCCCACACCCAGCACCAGAGCCCTGGCTCAGATACCTTGCCCAAGGGGAGAGAGAGACCATAAATACAGAGTTCCAAAACTTGTCTCAAAAGCACCGAATTCGTTTGCAACACAGTCTGGGAAACTTAAAGCTTAAGGACACTCTCAAAACCAATAAATATTGCAGTGAAAAACAATTAAGAGGAGACCAGGGGGTTCGTCTGACATTTAAGCGAAATCATAAACTGACCAGTTTATCAGAGAGAACCAGGGAAGGAGACAGATAAGAAGAGCCCTCTTAGGGTCAGAACAAATCTCAAACAATGATCTTAAAAACTATATCCTCAGAGAAGGCCAGAATTGCTATCATATATTATTTAAGACGTTCAATTTCCAACAAAAAAAAATTACAAGTTATGCATAGAAATGAGAAATTTTGGCCCACACACAAGAAAAGAAGCAAGCAACAAATTGCCTGTGAGAGTAACCAGATGTCAGATTTAACAAAGAATTCTAAGTAGCTATTATAAATATTTTCAAATAACTAGAGAAAGTCATGCTTAAAGAAGTAAAAGAAGGTAAGATGACAATGTCTCGTCAAATAGAGAACATTAAAAAAGAGACAGAAGTTATTTTTTAATGGAAATTCTGGAGCTGAAAAGTACAATAATTGAAATGAAAATTTCACTACAGGGGCTCACCAGTTGATTGGAACTGGCAGAAGAAATAATTAGCAAACTTACAGATAGATTGGTAGAGATTACGCAATCCAAAGAACAGACAGAAAAAAACACAAAAGAAAATGAGCTTCGGGGAAGTGGGGAATCCTATTAAATTCACCAACGCATGCATAATGGGAGTATTAGAGAAAGAAGAAACAAAGAAATGAGCAGGAAAAAATTCAAATAATGGCTAAAAACATCTCAAATTATGAAAAACTTTAATCTATAGACTTAAGAAGTTCAAAAAACTCCAAGAAAGATAAATGCAAAGTAGCAAAAATGCTGAAAGCCAAAGATAAGGATGAAATCTCCAAGATATCAAGAGAAAAATTATCACCTACAAGGGAACTCAATAAAATTAAGAGCTGACTTCTCATCAGAAACAATGGGGCTAGAAGGCAGTGGGAAAATATGTTCAAAGTGCTTAAAGAAAAATACTGCCAAGCAAGAACCCTATATCCAGAAAAAAAACATTTTTCAAAAAAAGAAGAAGAAATAAAGATAATCCCAGTATTACTGTAACACCAAAACCAGAAAAAGACATCATAAGAAAAGATTATAGACCAATATCTTTCATGAATATAGATGCAAAATCCTCAGTAAAATGCTAGCAAACCAAATCCAGTAATAAATATAAAGAAAATTATTTACCATGACCAAGTAGGAAGTAGCCCAGGAATGCAAGGTTGGTTTAACATCTAAAAATCAATTAATGAGATATGCCATATCAACAGGATTTTGTAAAGTCACATGATTACCTCAGTAAACACAGAAAAAGCATTTGACAAAATCCAACACACTTTCATGATTAAAAAAAACAACGACACTCAACAAACTAGGAATAGAGGGGAACTTCTTTGACTTGATGAAGGGCATCTTTGAAAAATCCACAACTAACGTCATACTTAATGATGAAAACTGGATTGCTCTTCTAAAACTGGGAACAAGACAGGAGCACCTGGGTGCCTCAGTCAGTTGTGTCTGATTCTTGATTTCAGCCCAGGTTATGATCTCGGGGTCATGAGATCGAGCCCCACGTTGGGCTCCACGCCAAGTGTGGAGCCTAGTTAAGATTCTCTCTCTCCCTCTGCCCAACCCCTCTAAATTAATTAGTTAATTTAATTTAATAGGGAACAAGACAAGGATATCCACTCTCACCACTTCTATTCAACATTGTACTGGAGGTCCTAGCCAGGGCACTTAGGCAAGAAAAAGAAAGAAGTAAAATGCCTCTATTTACAGATGATATGATCATATACAAAGAAAATTCTAAGCAACCCACTAAAAACTAAGAACTAACAAACAAGTTGAGCAAGATACAAGATCAATATACAAAAATCAATTGTATTTTTACACACTTGCAAAGGAAATGAAATTACAAAAACATTTCCATTTAGTTAGCATCAAAAAATAAAATACTTAGGAATAAATTTGACAAAAGAAGTGCAAAACTTATACTTTGAAAACCACAAACCTTACTGAAAAAAATTAGAGAACACCTAGAGGCACCTGGCTGGCTCAGTCAGAAGAGCATGCAACTCTTGATCTTGGGGTCATGTTGAGCCCCATGTTGGGACCAGAGATTACTTAAATAAATAAAAACTTTTTAAAAAAGCTTAAAAAGAAAAGAAAAGGGGTGCCTGGGTGGTTTAGTCTACCTTCGGCTCAGGTCATAATCCCAGGGTCCTGGGACCCAACCCTGCATTGAGTTCCCTGCTCAGTGGAGAGCCCACTTCTCCCTCTCCCTCTGCCCTACACCCCTCCCCCACTTATGCTGGTGCTCTTTCTCTCTCTCTCTCTCTCTCTCTCATGCTCTGTCTCTCTCTCTCAAATAAATAAAATCTTCAAAAAAAGAAAAGAAAAGAAAAAATTAAAGACCTAAATTAAACACAAGACATCCTATGTTTACGGATCATAAAAATTAATATTACTGGGGAGCCTGGGTGGCTCAGTCAGTTAAATGTCCAACTCTTGGCTTCAGCTCAGGTCATGATCTCAGGGTCATGAGATTGAGCCCCCTCATCAGGCTCCATGCTTAAGATTCTCTCTCCCCCTCTCTTTTTTCCCCTCCCCCATTCTCTCTCAAAAAAAAATTTAATATTATTAAGATGGCAATATCCCCCAAACTGACCTACAGACTCAATACAATGCTTATAAAAATCCCAATGGCATTTCTTATAGAAATGGAAGAACTGATCCTAAAATTCACATGTAATTGCAAGAGACCTCAAAAAGTCAAAACTATCTTTAAAAAGAATGAAGTTGGAAGAGTCACACTTACCAATTTCAAAACTTACTACAAAGCTACAGTAATCAAATCAGCGTGGTATAGGCATAAGGACAGACATATAGATCAATGGAATGGAACTGAGAGTCCAGAAATAAACCCAAACATCTATGGCCAATTGATTTTTGACAAGGGTGCCAAGACCATTCAATGGGGAAAGAACCATCGCATCAACATATGGTGTAGGGACAACTGGATAGCCTCATGCATAAGAATGAAGTTTGACCCTTAACTCCCACCATGCACAAAAAATTAACTCAAAATGGATCAAAGATCTAAATGTAATATTTGAAACTATAAAACTCTTAGAAGAAAGGGTGAAATCTTTATGACCTTGGATTTAGCAATATATTCTTAGATGTGACATGAAGCTACAAGCAACAACAACAACAAAAAAATAGGTAAATTGGAGCTCATCTAAATTTTAAAAATCTGTACTTCAAAGGATACTATCAACAAAGTGGAAAGAAAACACACAGGATGGGCGAAAAGTGTTTACAAATCATAAGTCTGATGAGGGACTTGTATCAAGATGATCTGAAGAACTCCTACAACCCAGTAATAAAAAAACCAAACAATCCTAATTAAAAATGGGCAAGGGATCTGAATAATCATTTCTTGAAAGAATATACACAAATGTCCAAAAACACTTGAAAATATAATCAATAGTATTAGCCATCAGGGAAATGCAAACTGAAACTTCAATGTGTTATCATGCTACGCCCACTGGGATGGCCACAATCAAAGAGTCCGATAGTGACAAGTGCTGACAAGGATATCCAAAAATTGGAAATCTCATACATTGCTAATTGGAATGCAACATGATGCGGCTGCTCTAGAAGAGAGTCTGGCCGTTCCCAAAAGTTTAAACATAAAATTATCCTATGACCCAGCAATTCCATTCCTACATATCATACACTTGACAGATGTGAAAACTTAGGTCCACACAAAAATGTGCACACAAATATTCACGGCAGCATTATTCATACTAGCTAAAAGGTAGAAAGGACCCAAATGTCCCATGTGATGAATGGACAAACAAAATGTGGTCTATCTATCCAATGGAACATTATTCGGGTATAAAAAGGAACAAAGGATTGACACCTGCTACAATGTGGATGAACCTTACGCTAAGTGGAAAACATTTCGCTAAGTGGAAGAAGCCAGCCATGAAAGGCCACGTGCTATATGACCCATTTATATGAAATGTCCAGAGTAGAGAAACATAAAGAGACAGAAAGTAGATTTGTGGTTGCTCAGGACTGGGAGCAATGGGGCAGTCCTTGACTATGGCACCTGCAAACGTCCTTACTGGCAAGGAGTTCATAGTTGCTTTTCGCGGGCTAGCTGGAAGGCCGTCCAGACCAGCTCTCCTCATGTCACAGATGGGCAGTCTGAGCCAACCTACCATGCAAAGACGCTCCACGGGCAGCAGCCTAGAGCCCAGGGTCCTGACTCTCAGTCCTCCCCCTGGATGCTGTGAGGCTGGCTTAGCCTCCTGGTCCACTTGGGCACATGTGAGACCTCAATCCACATGTGAGATCCAGCATGGTGATGCCACCACCGAGATGTCCTCTCCATGCCTGTTTTATTTTTAGATGCTGTAAGACTGTTGGGGAAAAAGAAAAAAATCCACTTTCCTCTTCAGACACATTGACATCCCTTTGAAAACGCCCACCTCCTCTGCCACGAAAAGGCCACCGGGCTTTCTACTTTGCTGCACTTGTACTCATCTCCTCCAGGTGCCCAGCCCTGCCCACTCTCCAGCTCAGCTCACACCCCATTCCCTCTCATCCCTCTCCATGCTGGACAGCCTGGAATGCATTCTGTTCCTCCTCCCTCCAGGCCTTTGCACCTGCTGTTCCTTCTGCCTGGAAGACCCTTCCCTCTTGCCTCCCTTGTGACTGAGCTGAGCTTCCTTTAGAGCTCAGCTTGAAGGTCAGACCGGGTCAGGCTCCCTGATCCTCGGCATCCAGAATTCTTCTTTTGTAACCCATTACACACATTTATAGTGACTTAAGAATTTGTAAAAATTTTCAAATACCTTTGCAATTATGTATAATAAGTTCATCCCTGCTAGGCTGAAAGCTTCAGGGTGATAAGCCCTGTTTCCACCTTGTTCCCAGTTCTCCCCAATGCCTAGCAGAGTTCCTAGCACTTAGTAGGTGCCCACCAAACATTTGTTGACTGGCTGACCTACTAAGGTAAAAGGAAAGCTCCCACTTGAGTGCCTGCACTTACTCTGTCCTATTCTCACAACTGAGGTGGAATTGGTTGCCCCTGTTTTACAGAAAGGAAAAAAACCGAAACTGCAGCTTGGAGACGTGATGTGACTTACCCAAGGTGACGCCATGCAGGAGGAAGTAAGGGGGCGGGGACGGAAATCCAGGCTTCTTTCTTCCAGGTCCCAAGGGAACACTCTCTCCTCCAAAACCTCCTCCCCTTGAGGTTGCTCGGGAGAGGTCCTGGTGAGAGCCTCTGCCACTGGGGGCAGCCCAGTCCTGCCCCAGGCTCCAAACAGAGTAGAATCAGCCCATCTCTTCTGAGGACCCAGTTGCAGCCCGGCCTCCTCTTCCCACCCCATCCAGGCGCCCACAGCTGGTCCTAGGCAGATAAATCAAGGGCGACCATGGCACCTCGGCGCCCTCTAGTGGTGGCAGGAAAGAGCGACCGTGGGGAGGGAGGAGGAAGGGAGGGAGGTGGTCCGGGAGGGGGATGGGGGGGAAGAGGGAGGGAGAGTTGAGGCTGACGACGGCTTCGGACAGGAGCAAGAGGAGACAGGCAGGGCATTTTTCTTGGCTCCAGAGTCCCTCTTCCCCCCCGTAGTGCTCCCTCTGCTGGATGCCCCTCTGGGTTTCTGCCCTCAGGCTCAGCCCGAGCCCTGGGGACTTCAGGACACCCCTGCCCCAAGAATCAGAATCTTTGCAATTCCGTCCTCTCCCTCCAGAGTGGGACAGCCCCTCTGTGTCCTGGGATAGAGCTGCCGACCTTCTCCCCACAAGACCTCATCCAGCTGTAGCAGGGCGAGGGGCTCCCTCCCTCTCCTTCCCCCCATAGAGACCCCCACAGTCACAGGGACAAAGGTCCCAGGCCTGCCCCAGCCTCACACACTGCCTCCCCTCCCCCATCAACCTCCCCCAAATCCCAGCAGCTGTGGTTGCCATGGTACCAGCACTCCCCACCCCACCCCCACCCTAGCACCTAAGAAGAGGCCAAACGTGCGCAGAGCCAGCTCGTTTCCCGCCCCCCACTTCGGGGTAATTAGTGCAAATTAAATTTCACACCCCTTCTACTGAGCAGTCAGAGCTCCCTGGGAACGGATGCCCACGATTCATGGGGGAACATACTCTCTTCGCAGCGTGCAGATGTGCGAGAACATTTCTCAGCCCTGAGTTCTCACGATTCCCCCAAGTCACCAAGGCGGCCTCAGACACACACGCACGCACGTGCTGCCCCGGGGGGTGGGGGCGACCCCAGGAGATGGGGGGATGGAGTCCCATTCTCAGCCTGTACCCCTTACCCAGACTTCCCTCGCTCGGCTCTAAAACCACGAGGATGGGCCAAACCGAGGCAGAAAGGAAAGCAGCGGATCAGCAAGGCCTGGGGAACTCACGCGCACATCCATCCACGTGCCTGCTTCCTCCGGCCACCTGTGCGCTCACAATTTTGCCCTGAATCCAGCCAATTTCGTAGCCAGCCCTCCCCGCGCATGCATTTATTTGCACAGAAGTATCCGGAGAAGCGAACAAGCCCTGCACACCTCAGTGCAAATAATACTAATTAAGCACCGATTGCGTGCTACATGCTTTTTAAATGCTTTCTGTACCTTAACCCCCTCAAATCCTCACAACAAACCCTATGAGGTCACGGCTTCGTACAGTATTTCTTACATTTCCTGCATTTTCAGGTCTGGGGATCATGTTAAAAAGCGGGTTCCGAGTCAGCAGGTCTGGGGTAGGGCCCGTGACTCTGCATTTATAACAAGCTTCCAGGAGAGGTCAATGCCGCCCGCACCCAAAAGCTCATTTTGAGCAGCAGGGGTCTGCTAAAGGCTGCCGGGGTGCCCTGCTCTGGAATGCTGCCCTCAGCCCCCCAAACGGTCTCACCAGAAAATGCCCACGAGATTATTTCCTCCTCTAGGTGGAGGGCTGGGGACAGAGCCAATGACCGCCTGGCAAGAGCGGACCCCCTTCCCTCGGGGTGGGCCAAACTCGTAGTATCATTCAGGCTTCAGGACTGGCCATGGGTGGGGCCAAGGCAACAGGTCAGATGAAGCCACCTCTCAGCTTAGCTCTACCGGTTTCCCTCACCCCCTTACCATCTCTCCCAGAGTAAGTCACTGGGTGCCTGTCTCAGGGGCTTCTTAGACACCCTATCCAGCCAGCGAGCTACTATTCTTTTTACCCATTTTCTTGACCAGCAGACTGACCCAGAGGTTAACTTGCCCAGGACATACAGGTGACAGAGCGAGAATTCGAGCAGGCAGCCTGGTTCCACTACGTGATGCTGCGTCAGGACGCATGTGTATACCGCGTAAAGCCATGTTCGTGCTCACGTACGTGTGCTCTCATGAATGCACCTGCCTGTGAGCGCATCACACGCTCTGCATGTTCTGCATGATACCGACACACAGGTGCACGTAAATGGATATCAGTCCCTTCTAACATCTACTCACACACACACACACACACACACACACATACCCCTGACACCTACAACCCCAAAGACGCAGATGTGCAAAATCGTTCATTCACTCAGTGAGCAAATGAATGATCTCACCTGTACATCTGTCCATCAGATTTCAACTCAGACATCACCCCCAGCCCCCGGAGCTCTCCCTGTCTCCCTGAGATTAGGTCTGGAGCCCCTCCTCCCAGCTCCCTCAGCTGCTGTCCTCACCCCTGTTCCAGGTCTGTCTCCCCAGCTCATCTGAGGGCTCCCCTCGGGCCAGACATACGGTGCAGGGCCTGGCCCATAGCAGGCGCTCAGTGCACAGTGGCTGAACTGCATGTCACCAGCTCTGCCATTTCCCAGTCATGTGGCCTCAGACGCATCCCTTCCCTTCCTGGAGTTCCCTCACCTCCCAGGGAGATGGCGCTGTGGCGACCTATAGTCAAAGGGCCCACTCCAGTCTTAAGGAAGGAACATCGAGTAGAAATCTGAGGGAGGAGCAGGATTTAGCCAGAAGGAGAGGGAAAAGGAGACCTCCAGGCAAATGGAACAGTGTGTGCAAAGGCCCAGGGGTAAGGGAACGTGGCTTTTTCCCATTCGAAAAGGAGAAATCCATATGTCTGGAGCGTGGAGAGAATTCTCCATGAAGAGGCAGGATTGAGGCTGAGGGGCCAGTTTGGATTTCATCTCGGGGGCAATGAAGAGCCCTTGAAAATGTTAATGATGATATGTGATCTGAGCTTTTGAAAGGGCACCCAGACTTCTATGAAGAGACTAAATCGAGGTGAGGGTGGGGGCCAGGGGCAAGAATGGAAGTGGGGGGACTATTTATTTTAAGTAGGCTCCACACCCAGGGTGGAACCCAACACAGGGCTTGAACTCACAACCCTGAGACCAAGACCAGAGCTGAGATCAAGAGTCAGCCACTTAACCAACTGAGCCGCCCAGGCGCCCTGGTGGGGGGACCATTTAAAAGACTGTTGCCAGCAGCCAGGTGCAAGATGATGGTATCTCGGACTCAGGTGAGATCAGTAGAACCAGAGAGAAGTGGATTGTGTAAAGATATTTAGAAGGTAGAATCAAGAGACCTAATGAGATATGGTGAGACAACCCAGGCCTCAGACAGACCCCCCATTCTGACAGATCCTCCTCACACACACCCCTGCCCCACCCATCCCCACCAGAAGCCGGGGAGCCATTCCCTTTATTCACCTCTGGTCCACTCCCTTTACCTTTACCCGCCACAGTGAATCCCACATGAGCTCAGAGCCAACTCGGTCACAAGGCTGTTCTGCAGCCGGCTGGTCCTTCAGGGCCTTGAACTCCTGTCCTTCCCAGCCTCCTCTTCAGGCAGGGCTGCCCCACAGCACTGAATACAAAGACACCAGTCCGCACTGGTCTAAGTGCCCCCTACCCCCTCCACCCCTGCCCTCCCCCACCAGCCCCTGAACTGAAGACTCCTGTTCTCACTCTGCCGCTTACTTGCTCTGTGGCCCTGAAAAAGTTGCTCTTCCTCTCTGGTTTCCAATTTCTGCATCTGTCAATGAGAGGATGGGGTGCAATGATCTCTAAGGATCCAGCCAATCAGAGCACGAGATAGATCTCCTAAGTTGCAGTGATTGGTCCCAGACTGCGTGCATTGCCCAAGCTGAGCCAATGAGAGTCCATCCTGGGACTTCAATTGAAATTATTATAATAAGCACCTCACTTCCTGCTGAGGTTGCTAGCTGGCAGCCTGTGAGCCTAGAGATAACAGGTACACCTGGGAAGAGCCCGCCTTAGAACGAAGCCAATACTTATCCCTAAGGGTGTGGTTCAAGCACCTGGATCCAGCCATGCCTGAAATCAGTTACATGGACCAATAAATTTCCCTTTTTGCCTAAGCCAGTCTGAACTGCACTTCTGTTGCTTGTCTCCAACGGAGTCTTGGCAGGTGTAAGTCTTTCCTCGCCTATGTATTATATCATATTTAGTGCTTTCTCCCGTGATTCATTTGGGATGCCTTCCCTGCTCTCAGCTGAGTCTCCCAATCCTCCCATCCTTGAATGTAGCCGAGGTGCCTCCTCTTCCAAGAAGACTTCCCTCACCATCCTGGTCCATGCTGATCCTTCTGTGTCTGGAATTTCCCAAAATATATTTCTCAACACTAACCTTTTAAAAATCCCACTTAATAAAAAGGATTGTATGGTCAAACAAGCTTGGGGAACACTGCATGCTATATCTCCTTCTGGGGGATTCACTGCACTGAGCCTATTAAGAATTCTGAGGGGCATCTGGGTGGCTTAGTTGGTTAAGCATCTGCCTTTGGCTCAGGTCATGATCCAGGGTCCTGGGATGGACCCCCCATGTCGAGCTTCCTCCTTGGCAGGGAGTCTGCTTCTCCCTTTCCCTCTGCCCTTTCCCCTGCTCATGCCCTCTCTCAAATAAATAAATAAAATCTTTTAAAAAAAAAAGAATTCTGGGAAGTTCTAACGTAAAGAAATCAATTCACATTGTGTTTCACAAATTTATTTCCTCCTAGAGCCCCTTCTTTTTTTCGTGGGATACCTAATAACCCTCGTGTTCCAAGGGCTCACGGGGTAAACACTACTTCATCCTCAACTTCCATCGATTCAACCTCTGTACCCTTTGGGGGGCTTTTCAGATCAATTTCCCTAGTTTATCAAATGCCTACTGCGTGCCAGGCCCAGACCAAGTGGCTGGGAATGCGTGAATGGGTCAGCCACTTCCCAGACTGGGAGGAACCCGTAGGCTGAGGGACAGTCGTGCCTGACTGCATGAGTCTGACCAGGGCCCACCAATGCCATGTGACCTCGAGCAAGTCACTCTTCCCCTCTAAGCCTCAATTTCTCCATCTGTAAAATGGGAGGATGGGATGTCATGGTCTCTAAGGATCTGGCCAACCAGAGCACCAAATCCCCAACACTGCAGTGATTGGCTCCAGGCTGGGCATGTGACTCAAGATGAGCCATCCTGGCACCCTGGGGTCCTTCTGGAAGCCAGCTGCCACAGGAAATCATAAGGCAAGTATGCATGTATTTTTGGTGGCGGGGTGGGGGGGAAGGCCCATAGCCCTCAATACATTCCCCAGTGCCTCCCTGACCCAAGGAGGTTTACAAATCCTGGCAGTAATGAAAATTCAGTAACAAGAAACTGTTCGGGTGAGGAACTTAAGACCCGTGTGAAAGGGCAGGGGATTAAGGCTCTGAGTGAATGAACTTGCTCAAGCCTTTGAATGCCTTTATGTTCACCAGGCTGAGGAGGTTTTGATTGCCTGGCAAGTAAAGACTTTGTCTCTGATGAATTCCAATGACTCTACTTAATAAGCTGTGCGTCTTCAGGCAAGTTACTTAACCTCTCTGCACCTCAGTTTCCTAATCTTATAAAATGAGGATGCTTTCAGGCCCGATCTCATAGGGGAGGATGAAATGAGATCACGCAGGCAAAGGTCTTAGTCCAGGGTCGGACACCAGATAAAGGTGAAATAAAGGTTAGCTGGTGCCGTTGCAGCATGGTGAAAATCAGACAGAAAGAAAAGTCCTACGTGAAGAGAACAGCAAGGGTTCATGCTCCTTGGGGCCCGTGATGGCAGCTTCTAAGCCGGCCCCCGATGATCCCGTCTCCCTGGTTTCAGTCCTTGTATAATCCCCTCCCCTTGAGGCTGCACTGGACCTAGTGACTTGCTTCTAACATTAAAAAAAAGAAAAAAAATGCAACAAAAGTATTGGGATGTTGCTTTCAAAATTAGGTGACAAAAGACTCTGCCTTCTGGGCTCCTTGCTTGCCCTCTCCGGCTCCGTCCCACGCTCGCTCTGCTGGAAGCCCGTGGTCCCTTGTGAGAGGCCCCATGGCGCAGTTCACACAGCAAGGAACAGAAATGGAAGAACTGAGCCCCTCCACCCAATAGCCCCCAAGGAACTGAATTCTGCCCCCCCCCCCAAGTGAGCTCGGAAGCAGGTCCTTTCTCTGTTGAGCCTTGAGAGGATGCGGGTACAAGTCAGCCTAGGCTGACACATTCATTACAACCTCATGGGGGACCCTGAGCTAGAGGACCCGGGGACCCCTCCCCCCCCCTCCGATTCCTCACCCACAGCCATTGTGAGATACTCTATGTTATTGCTGAAAGCCACTAAGGTCGGGGTAATTTGTTACACGGTAACAGGAAACGATTATCCATGTGGTAATAGATAACTAACAGCCATAACATAAAAAGGGGGACTTTTTTTTGGCTCAGTTCACTGCAAAGACCCAGAGTGGAGTTTGTTTCATGTATGGCTGGATCCGAAAGCTCAGATGTCTACAGGCATCTGTCTCACCTTGGGTTTCTGTGAGAACAGGCCCGAGACAAGGACCTGGATGCCAGCAGTTTATTTGAGAGGGGTTTACAGAAAGCAGGCACGGGAGAGAGAGAGAGGAAATTGAGACAAAGAAGAAGGAAAGCAGAGAAAGGGTGTGTTTCCACATTTGCTGTGATAAGCCAGACGGGCTGGACTCCTCTGGAATCTCTGAGAAGCACGCTGCCTCCCAGCATTGTCATTCTGAAGAGCAGGAGCGGGGGGCATTGACCCAGCAGCCCCTCGCTACTGTGGCTGAGAGTGGTCCAGAAGGGGCTTAACCTCCCGAGTGGCAGAGCTGCGCCCGGGCTCTGGCTGGGCGGGCTCCTCAGCTCCGGAGACACTCAAGGTGGACCCTGGAAGCTGTGCCTGAGAGCAGGACTCAGGAGAGCAGGATGCCGAAAGCCTCCTGCATCCCTCAGCTCCCCTCCTCTGAGATGCCTGCAGCATCAGGCAGCCTCTTCCCCAGTGGCAGCGACAGTGACATAGGCCTTCCTCTCCTACAGTTCAGCAAGTCCTGGGGAAAGAGCTTGTCTTTCCCTGTAGTTGCAGCAGAAGTCTTAGGATCGGGTTTCATTGGACAGGAAGGATCCCATGCTCATCCCCAAACCAATCACTGCATCAGTTGACCAGGGGTCTTGACCTATCCTTGGAGCCATGGACTAGGGGTAATGCCTCTACCGAAATTTCGGGAAGTTGAAGAAGAAAAAGAAATGAACACTGGCAGGAAAACAGACTGACATCTGTTAAGTCTACATGAGCCTGACTCATATTAGTGGGTTATGAGATCAATTTAGTAGGTGATAACTAGCATTTTTTTAAATGTAGTAAAACAGTGGTCCTCAAACGTTAACTGCTTCAGAACCACCCAGAAGGCTTGTTAAAACAGACTGGTAGGCACTACCCCGGAGTTTCTGATTCAGCAGGTCCGGGATGGGGCCCAAGAAACTGCATTTCAAGCAAGTTTTCAGGTGATACTGATGCTGCTGGTCCAGGGACGGCAGTTTGAGAACCACTGGGAGAGAAGCTATCAGAGGGCACTGCATGTCATAAGGCTAAGCTCTGTCCCAGTGACATGTGTGTGTGGACACAGGGTCACCACGTAAAAGGCATTTCTTAACTGAAATCTTCCCAGTGCCATGAGATTAAGTAATTTCCCCATAGTTGCAGTAAGAGCACAGCGGCTTGAAGGCAGGTCTCACGGGCTTCGGACCCCAGTGCTAAACAAAATGCTACTGAACCACACAAGCAGCTCGGGATCCGGGCCAGTATCACGTTGTGTTTGCCACATGAAGTAGGTAAGGTACAAATACGCTGTTGTAACCAATAGACCCCAAATACATTGGCTTAAACAAGATAAAAGGTTACTCCCGTCTCATATGACAGTCGAGAGGTACATGTCCAGGACAGCTCTGCCAACCTCCACATGTGGCTTCCATCCTGGATCCAAGGGGTCTTCCAGCCGCAGGAAGGAAGACCTTTTAAGGGCACACCCAGAAATTGCCTATGGCACTTTCACTCCCATCCCATTGGCTAGATACCAGTCACATGGTCATATTAACTGCAATGGAGCCTGGGAAATGTAGTCTTGAGCTGGGGGATCGGGAACACTGGGGGACAACTGGCCGACCCTCCAAAGCCAGGCAGTGTGGCCTGAGGTGCCCGGCCGAGGCACCCAGGGGGAAGGAGTGTAGTCCATAGAAGGGTCCCTAAGGGGGTCTTCTAGTGGCAGTGTCCCCTACAGAGGACTGGATGGTGGCCCAGCGTTCATCCCCAGAGACAGGAGCCGGCGACCTTCTCCGGGACCCAGCTGTGGATCTAATGCTGAACTCCTACCCACACCATTCTAACTCGGCTTACTATTTTCTAATAGGTTTCTACAGACAGCACATTTTCCAGTTTATTACATCGTGTCAAGGAGAGCTTTCGATTTTAAGCTTCAAAGTTTATTTACTTAGAAAATGTTTGCTTTATCAAAAAGGATGCTGTGTGGATATTAATAATGCCATGTATTTCCAGCCAACAAAATAATCTCTCTGGTTGAATGGGAATGAGACCGTTAGACTTTATGCTGGAGCTTATTTTTACTGGCCCTGCCACTGAACTTCACCCCCCTGTTTCATTCCCAACCACAGATGCTTCTTTTTCTAATCTTTCAAAAAAAAAAAAAAAAATCAGTGACTCATAAACAAGTACAGATTTCTCTTGCTTGCAGAAAAGGTAAATTGCCGGCAGAAATAAATTTGCAGATGCTAGAATTTCACAGAAAGGAGCTCATTGGTCGAGAGGGTTTGCTATGCTGCCCCGCTCCCACCTTCCCCTTCAGAACTCTAGCCTCCTATCTTCCCTACTGAGCCAAGCTGGGTGCTGTGAGGGCCTGGCGGCCCGGATGCTGGGCGTGGCCAGGAGGTGGGCCCCGCCTTTGAGAATGACTCCCCTGTTTATCTCCCGGTTTGTCCCAGTTCCTGGGCCTGGGATTGGGCCGGGGGGCCCCTGAGGCGGAGGACTCCTCCGGCATCCCGGCTCTGCACGGTACACCGACCTCGATTTATGTGGGTTACTCCCAGCCCGTGGATCTGTCGCCTGGCGAGGAGAAGGCCTGTGGGACCTGCCCAGGGCCTGTGGGAGGGGGTTCCTCACTCAGGCAGACTGTGGGACCCCGGTCAGCAGGAGACAGCCTCGGATGCCTGCGCATCCTCTTCCTAAGAGCTAAGGCCCTGGGGTAGGGTCTGGAAACTTCCCTCTCTGACACAGAACTCATGGCAGAGGGGCCCGGGGTGCAGACTTCTGTTTCCCAAGCAACGCTGTGTGCTCTCACCGTGCCAGGCCTCCGCAGGCATCACCCCCAGTCCTCACAGCCACCCCAGGAAAGGAGTGTACCCATTTTACAGATAAGGAAACTGAGGCATGGGGGGAGAAGCCACTCGCCCACACTCATGTGCCCTCTAGGGACAGACCAGGGATTCAAACAGACCCTGCCACTGGTCTCATTTTCCTTCAGACCTGCCTTCTCTTTCTCCCTCTCAGTCTCCCTCTCCCACCCACCCTTCCCCACCAATCCGCCCCACCCCCACTTCACTCCTCTCCTGGAATTCTGACTTCCTCCTCCTCTCCACTGCTCTTTTCACACTTAGTAGAGAATCCAAGGGAGAAGATGAGAACATTTTCCCAAGGAAAACAATTGTAGAGGAGCCAGAAGTGGGGGTAGGAGGATCTCGGAGCCCAGCAGAAAACACTCCGCTTCCAGCAGAGGCAAAGGCCTCACAGACACAGGCCACATGAGGCACGGGTCTCTCCCCTCCTCCTGCCAGCTCCCATGGACAAGTTAGATTTGCAGCGGCCCAACCACATACCCAGCACCACCTTCGCAGCTATTTTTGGGGTTTTTTTTTTTTAAAGATTTTATTTATTTATTTGAGAGAGAGAGAGAGGCAGAGACCTCGAGTGGGGGAAGGGGCCAAGGGGAGAGAATCCCAAGCAGACTCCGGGCCGAGTGCAGAGCCTAACATGGGGCTTGATCTCACAACCCTGAGATCATGACCTGAGCCGAAATCAAGAGTCAGACACTTAACCAACTGAGCCATCCAGGAGCTCCCACAACTAAATTTTTAAACGTCTAACATCCCTACACTTCCCTCTCATGCCCCAAATCTTCTCTATTGATAATTGGTTTATTTAAGCTTCTAATTCCTATTAAAGTCCAACTATCTCCACTCCCTCAACCCTCTACTCTTGCAGAAGGGGTTAGTCATTTACACTGTGGTGTGAGTAAGTCTTTGACCCTTCCCTGGGAGAAGATGTTACCAGGAGAGGTTAACCCCAGGGAGAACCATGGGCTCTCTCGATGTCCACTCTTCTCCAGCAGCCAGAAGGACCTCAGGCTGCATCATCTCCAAACTCTCCGGGGCTGAAAGGTGCCAGATGTGGCCAATAGCCACCCCGGATCAGGTCAGGTGCCTCCCCGCACTAATTCCTAGCATGGCAAAGGCCTGACTGAGGTCCCCACAGGCAGCAGATGGTGAGCCAACTTCTGCGTTGCCATGGCAGCCCTGGAATGGGGGTGAGGAGCCCATGCTGTGTCTTATGCCCTAGATTACGTGAGGGCACATGGGTGGATGGATACGAGTTTCCACTGTTACCGTTCCCTCCCCAATCCCATCAGGTGGCTGCAGGGGTCTCTGGCAAGATGGGGCAGTGGCTGGGGGCTGGGACCTGGATGCCAACAGACCTGGGTTCCAGGCCACCCAGCTCCTTCCTTTCTGGCTGGAACAAGGCAGCGGTAAGGTCAAGTGCAACCAGGGGGCTTCCAGGAGCCCACGCCCCCCCCCCCGCACGAAGGTTCAAGGACCTCTTATATGCAGGACCCTTAAAAACAGTAGGGGTCCCAGAGGCAAAAGATCTTTGGGGGCCAAAGAGGAAGGGGTAGATTGGCCAGGAGAAGCCCTGCCCCAGGACCTGCCTCCCCCATCCCTGCCAGTCGGAGATGCAGGTGCCCAGGTCTCTGAGTGGCACCAGCCTCCAGGGCAGGACCCCAGCCCGAGGGGATCCACCTCCCTCCAGAGCCCCACAGACAATTTCCACTCCCTGGGCCTGTGTGAGCTGTGCGAGCAGGCCCCATGGAAGCAGGGGTCTGAGGCAAGCTGGTGGGATCAGACACCAAAACTTGAAGCCCTTCCCCAGCCCACCCCAGAGCCAAGCCCTGGTTCTGCAGACCGAACGCTACGCATTCACAAGGCGGACAGTAAATGGTGTGCCTGTGATGCGTACGTACACACCTGCACACACACAGCGAGCGTACACTCAGTTCACACCCATGCACGCAGTGTGTATAGGAAGCTCTTGGGCTGCGAACCCAGCGTGCCCCTGCCCCAAGGGCTCTGCTACCTACCGACACATGCACGCACCCCGTGCATGACTTTTGCACACAACTCATGCCCGGGAGACCTACACATCGGACAAAAAAGGGCACGCTGAGAACTTAGGGGAACACACCCACACACCTACCTGCCATGTCCCCAGGGAGCACACAGAACACACAACGCCTGCCCACATCCCCAGCACCCTCAGCCCCGCATGGCCAGCCCAGGGCAGGCACAGAAGGAGGCAGGGAAGCCCTCGCCTCCTCCCTGGAGACAAGCTAAGACCTGGAGGGTCATCGCAGAGGCAGGTTGGGGCCTGGGGAATCTCTGACTCAGCATCTGCACGGCCCCTACAGACGATGAGGTCAGGGACCAATTCCCCCGGAGAGGACCCAGGAGGGAGGGTCTGGGCTGTGGCCAGGCCCCGCAGCCCTGTAATCATCCGGGACAGAGGTGGGGCTGGAGGACAGCCCCAGGGAGGTTCCCGGAGCCAGGCTGAGGCCTAGGGTGGGGCAGGCTCCACACTGCCTGGCTCCTTCCCTCTCTCTGGCACACCCACAGGGCAGGAGGTGGCAGGGAAAGAGGGGCGGGGGAGGAAAGCGACGCAGAAAGCCCCAGAATGGGGGATCGGGAGGCCTGGCTCTACTTCTGTCCCAGTGGGCCCTGCCCCAGTGACCCTATGGATACCCAGGGCGGGACCCTAGGCCCTTGCTGCCCTCTGGGCTCAGGGGTCGCTCACCACCTACAGATCCTGACCCCGGCACGCAGCGTGCTCCACGATCAGGGGCCCAGCCCGATCTCTCTGGGAGCTCTCCTTCACCAGGCCTGGACGGGCTTGCGGGAGAGGTCGGTGGAGAGGCTTCACCACCCAGGGAGAGAGAGCATGTTCCATGCGACTTGTGCAGGACAAGCTGCAGGGTCCTGCTTGGTCTGCTCTTTCGAGCGCCCTAGCCCAGAACACACATACCTCCTGGGGGCATGACCTCCGCGAACCATGGAAGGCTCTCCAGGCTACAGGTCAGAACATGTAGGTTCCGGCCAAGCACGCTGTATGACCTTGAGCAAGTCCCACGCTGGGTCTCAGCTCCACTGTCTTTAATCTGAGGAATTTGACTTAGAACTGGTCTCCAAGGGACATCCAGTTCCAAAATTCCATGTCACAGGGAGCAGCCAGCAGCTCCCCAAAACTGAGGCCTCCTGAGCACCCCTGGGGCAGGCAGCAGGCCAAGCCCTTTATACCCACCACCTCAGGATGAGGAAGGTGCTGGTCGGAGCCCCAGTTTACAGATCAGGGCAGGGCGGCTTAGAAAGGACCTAGGTCACAGCCCCAGTCAGTGGTAGCAGTGGGACTCAGGCTCACCTTATCTGACTGCAGACCTTAAACCCTTAAAAGCTCTACCAGGACATAGTTTCTCTAAGTGCCTTACGTGCATTCACTCAATCCACAGTCCAAGCCCGAAGGTGGCTTCCATGATTCGCTGGGTTTCAGAGAAAACAGAGGCCTCTCTGTGAAGTAACTCGCCCAAAGCCATGCAGCTAGAAAGGGGAAGAGCTGGCATCGAAAGCACGGATGACAGTGTCGTTCTAGAACTTCAGCTCTCAAGCGTTGCCCTGAACCCATCCCCGCTTCCCCCAGCGAGAACAACAGACAGTCCCCAGCAGAGGTCATGCTGTGGGTCAAAGCCACACGTTTCCCACTGACCCTGGGGATCCGTGACCTGCTGATGCGTGTCCCGTGTCCGTAAAGCTGAGAGACAACCACAAAACAACAATGCACACTTATCCCCTCTCAGCTGCCGGGGGCCTGGCTCAGCTCTGCTCAGCTCGGCTCCCCAGGTGGGTCTGCCCATCACCCGGGGGGCTGGGCTGGGCTGGCAGGTGGAGGATGGCCTCACTCTCACCTGGCTAATAATTAGCGGGCTGTCAGCGGGGATGCCAGAAGGGACTGGGCCTCCCATCTCTGATCCCCAGCCGGCTAGCAGGCTAGCCCAGAATTGCTGGCAGGGTGGTCTCAAGGGTCAAGGAGAGGGAGAGACTGAGAGGGAGAGGAAGGGACGGACCGGGAGGGAGAGGAGACACGCTTGGAGCCAGCACAGCGCCACCTCCTCCACTTTGCAATGGCCTGAGCAAAGCACCGGGACAGCCAGACCTGGTGGGTTGGGGACACGGGACCCCACCTCCTGAAGGGAGAAGCTGCAGAGTCATTTGTCGAGGGCATGCTTACAGACAGAAGGGAAGAATGGGAAACACTTTTGCAATCGATCCACTGCACCACATGTCCATTTTCCACTTTCATTTTTACACACCCGCTTATTCTATCAGAGTCGTAGAAAATCAGAGCCGGGAGGGGGAGGCTTAGAAATCAGCTAGTCCCCAATCACCCATTCTACAGATGGAGAGCCTGAGGCCCCAAAAGGGAAGGAAACATGCCAGGGGTTGCCACCCCACGCCCTTTCCTTGGGCTCACGGAGCAGTGCAGACTGGCAGCCTTCTCGTGCCTCTTAGCTGCTGGTGCCCTTGCTCCCAGCCCACTGAGGGGGTGCTTGGCACCCAGGAAGCTGGTTTGCGTCTCAGCCCCCACCCCCTCCTGCTATCCAGACTGAACGCTCCGTATTTATATGAGTCACACCAAGCCCTGACATTTGTGTAATTGTCTTCCATGTACAAAGTGCCTTCACCCATTACTCAGTCCTCACGATCACCGTAAGGGGGGGGGGCGCAAAGCAAGAATAACAGCCACCCTTTGCAGTCACCGAGCACATTCTAACGGGCACACATTGTTCTAGGTGCTTGGCATATATTAACTCATCCCACTGAAGAAGGCATGCTTGTTACCCCAAATTACAGAAGGGGAGAGGGGGTTTTGAAGACGGGAAGGGGCTTGCCCAAGGCCACGTAGCTAATAAGTGTGGGAGCAGAGACACAAACCGAGGTCAGTCTAGCGCCCAAGCACAGGCTATGCCAAGTCTTCGGGGGAGGCCTGGAGATGTGCCTGGGCTCCTATTTGTTATCTCCCCAGGGTTCTGGCCTGGAGTGGGACTGGGGCTGGGGCTCACCTCCTGGGAGAGGAGCTATGCACGAGCCCACCAGGAATCAGGGTAGCGGGGAGCTAGAGAGAGAACATAAGAGCTTGGCACATGGAGCTCAGCCGCCAGGGTTCAAATCCTGGTTCTGTTGCCCAAGAGCTGTGTGACTTCGGGTGACATATGTAACTTCTCTGCATCTCAGTGGTCCAATCTATAAAATGGGGATGATGGTCCTCACACTCACCGTCCAGACTGGCTGTGAAGATTAAATGAGTTACTATATAGCAGGCGATCAGCACGGCATAGTGAATGCTCACTAAACATCGGCTATTCTTGCATCTGCCTGTTCTATCACTATCTGAGTCTCTTGGCTTCCGGGATGCCAGACAGAGCGCCTGAACCGCTAACGAGTCAGCTCTCCAAGCTGCCCTGCAAGGCTCCAATCTCTCAGCGGGAGGGCCGTGAGGTAGCGTCCAGGGCTCTGCTCTTCCACCTTCGCATCCCCCGAGAGCCAGGGCCAGGCTTTCAGAGACTGCATGGCAGTGAGAACGGCGCGGCGCTCCCCGCACTGTCCGAATAAAAACAATACTAAAACATCAAAGGAGCACAAAGAAGCTGAACGGCGCTCTGCTTGTTTGGGTGATGAGAGCACGAGCGCTCTGTCTCGGATCTCGTTCGGGCTTATTTTCGTGCCTCCGTCTTGCTGGCATTTTGAGGATGTGCTCCAACCCACTTGGTGGCTTCCTGCACGGGGCTCCCAGGCCTGAGGAGTCCGGAGTCACCAGGCCAGGAGCTGGAGCCCTAGGGAGGCAACGAGCCCAGCCTCTCCCAAGAGCCCCCACCCTGCGGGGGGATGCAAGAAGAAAACCCCCACCCGGGACGCTAAAAAAAACCCTCCAACCAACAATTTGGCAGCTGCGGTTGCCAGGGAGATGGTGAGGGATGCGCGTGGTGCTGCCTCCTGCTTGGCAGAGCCCCTGCCTCCACCCCCAGGGGGGCATTCTCCTGGTGTCATCGTGGGGGCGAGGGGCCAGGCCGGGAAACAGAAGCCCGCAGATCACATTCCCCCATTGTCCCCGCTGTCCTCAGAGCAGAGGGCGTGGACCAGACAATGGGCTGACGGACAATGGAGAACAGCAGATGGTCCCCCCAACCCTCCCCACCGCCAGCTGGTGCCACTCGGCTTGCCAGGCCTGCCGGAGAGGTCGGGGTGGGGGGCCCGGGCTCAGCTGGCTGCAGACCCCAGCCTTGCACCTGCCCGCATCGGGTTTTCGGAAAAAGGCTTGAACCGGGAATTAGGGCCCCTGAGTGATGGAAAATAAGACGGAGCATAATAACAGCCAACACTCACTGGGTCTAAAATAAATCTGTTCTTCATGTAAAATCCAAACTCCTGCAGGGCTCAGCACAACCAGACCTCGCCACATCCCTCCCGTGTCCCCACACTACTCTCTCCTGGATCTCGGCCAGCGTTGTGCTGCCCCTCCTGTGCATGGAGTGTGGTCAGTCCTTTCCAACTTCTGCACCTTTGCCTCTGCTGTTCCCACAGCCTGGAACACCACCCCTGCACGCAGTCAGCTCCTCCCTCTCATCAGGCCTCACCTTACATATCATCATCTCTTGGGAGAGGCTCTCTGATCGCCCTGTCTGAAGTAGATGACGGTTTGGCTCCTTCAAATAACACTTGTCCCAATTCATAATTAATGACTTTATCTGTTTGTTTCTTTCTTCATAATCTTTCTCCTCCCACTGTCCTGCAAGCTCCAAGAGCACAGGGACTTTGTTTATCTCATTCTCCCTTCTATCCCCTGTACCAAGTGCCTGGTGCATAGAAGGTGAACAGAACATACCAAGCTCCATGCACTTAATCCTCCCAACCCAGCCTCTGAGGTTGTTTTTGTCCCCATTTTGCAGAAGCAAGAGTAGAGGCTCAGAAAGGTTAGTAATTGGTTAAGCCAAGACGAGAATCTGGGGCTGAGCCACTCCAAAGTCTCTGCTCTTCATCCCACTCCATTCCACCCCCCAACCCCAGCTGTACCAGCACCAAATCCCTCTGGAGGAACAGAGGTCCCTGCCCATTTCCAGGCCTCCGTTTCTCCATCTGTAAAACGACAACACAGAGCTTCATATCCCTGGAGTTCTTGTCACTCCGACAGCCTGAGTCCTCACAGAGATAAGCAGCCCAGCCAAGCCTCCACCACCCGCCTGCCCTCTTCAATTCACGGTCTCTCTGCTGCTTGGGCTTCAGGGCCAGCAGCCCTGGGTTGAAGAGTTTTAGCAAGGATTTGGAGAAACCAGAGCTCTCATACTTTGCTGGAAGAAAGGCAAAAATAGGAGAGCCACTTTGCGAAACACTCGACATCCACTTACCATGTGACCCAGCAACTGCACTCAAGAGGAATGGAAACATATGTCCACACAGAGACCTGGATGCCATTGTTCACAGCAGTTTTATATGCAATCGCCCCAAATTAGAAACAACCCAAACATCCATCAGTGGTGAATGGACGAAGTGTGACACCTCTCCACCGAAGAACACTCTTCAGCGATGACAAGGAACACACAGACCTAGCAAACCATGGCCGAGCCTCACAATAACTGCGCCGAATGAAAGAAGCCAGACACAGAAGACACGTCCTGTATGGTCCCATCGGTGTGAAATCCTCCAAAGGGAAAGACCACACGGAACACAGATCGGAGGTTGCCTGGGCCTGGGGGGTGAGGGAGGGGACACCTGCAACGGGGCACAAGGGAGATGACCGTGTTCGCCATCACGACTGCGGTCATGGTGACACCTGTGTACGCATTTGTCACAAGTCATTGAATTGTACACATGACATTGGCACACTTTCTTGTATATAAATTATGCCTTGATAAAGTACCCAAATGAGGTAAAAGGAGGAGAGCTTGGGTCCTGTGCCAGGCCCACCATGCCACCCTCTTGCTATGAGTCTACTTGGGGGCTGAGTCCAGGCCTCCCAGGTGCCAGGCTCTCATGCAAGCTGGTGAGTGAAGCCCAGCTGGGAGCTGATGGGAGCTGGCCCAGCCCCCCATTAGGGCTGCTCCCGGTGCCCCAACAACACCACTCCATGCGCCTGGCCCTGGACGGGGTTTGGGGCTCCCACTGTCCCTGCTCTCCCTTTCTGCGGGGGCCCTCCCTAATGTGGGCAGGGCCAAAAATTGGAGCAAAGCTATAGGTGGCACTACAGTCCCACCCCAAGGCCAGAGAGGGCATCCTTAGAACCTCCTGGCATCACTGATGGCCACGTTGTCCCCCGAGTTGGAATGCTTCCTCCCCATGGACAGGATGGCCCATCCCTGCCCAGGGGCGGTGCCAACAGGCAGGACAGCTCCAGACCCAGAGAACAGAGAGTCCCTAACAGAGAGACCTCCAAACCCACACTCACACGTCCCTGCCTCCACACGTGAGCACCCTCTTTCCCACAGTGCAGTCAGAAAGGTAGGGCTACTGGACCTACCCCTAACATTTGCTGGGTCCAGGGCAAGCAGACAAATGGAGATCGTGTCCGGAGCATCCCCCCACCTCCTCTCTTCCCAATACCAGTTCCATCTCACTCTGCAAAGGGCCTCAGGGGCACAGGTGGGACCTCACATGAATAGGGCCAAGCACCATCCACAGGTGTGACAAGTGGCTACCCCTTGGACTTGGGACGCACACACCAGAAGTGTGGTCCAACTGTCAGCAGATAATCCAGGGAGGAGGCCCAGGCAGACACTGGAAGCAAACCTCGAGCCATTCAGCAGGGAATTTGGGGCCCAGATCCCAAAACACAGTCCAGAGGAGAAGGGGTGGCTTCTGGGTGGACACATCCCCTTGGCCTTGCAGGCTGCTTGCCTCCTGGGGATGGGTCTGGCCAGAGGAAGACCAGAGCAGGACCTTCTTTTTTTTTTTTCAAGATTTTATTTTATTATTCATTTGAGAGAGAGAGAGCTCCAGCGTACACACACACACACAGAGGGGAGGGGCAGAGGGAGAGGGAGAAGCAGACTCCCCGCTGAGCAGGGAGCCGCACTCCGGACTCCATCCCAGGACCCTGGGATCATGACCCGAGCCGAAGGCAGACACTTAACTGACTGAGCCACCCAGACGCCCCCAGAGCAGGACCTTCTAAAACACAGGCCCTGGGCAGGGGCCCCAGTGACCCAGGTCTAAGGGCTAAGGGTAGGAGTGGGAGGTGGTGATTCTGGAATCAGACGACAAGAGGTTTCAAAGGCCGGGCTAAAGAGCTCAGCCTGCAATTCTGAAGGAAATGAACACCCACTGACAGGTTTTGGGGATACAAGAGAGTCAAGAGCAGATCTGGATTTTGGAAAGATTCATCGAATACTCATTTGTGGATCATCTACCATGTTGTGGGGCCCAGGCCAGAAGCTAGGGTATGAACACAACCCCAGTGTGACTGTCAAGGAACCAGCCTCACCGAAGGGTAAAGAGAGCGAGCTTGATGGGAAAGGCAAAAGGGAGCCCCGTGGGCTGAGCGTCTGTTCTGCGCTGGGCTCAGTGCTCGGCATTTTAGCACCATGACCTGGGTTAATCCTCCCCCCATTTTACAGATGAGGGAAGTGAGTTGCCTGAGGTCACACAGTCGAAAAGGAGTTGAGCTTAATTGGAAACTGGGTCTGACTCCAAACCCAGGGTTTTGTCAGCTTCTGCAGAGAACGAGGCTCCTGGGGGCAGTGGAGTCTGGAAGGCCAATTGCCCCCGAGGACGGCAGCCCACAGCCCAGCCAGCAGAGGCCTCACCGGCCTTGTTAAGAAAGACCGAACAACCCTGCAGAGTACTTGATGCCAGAGGGAATGGCCGCCTGATTTCCTGGATTCCGTCCCTCTTGCCTTCCTCCTGGCCCTTGCCGGCTGGATGTCCCATCATCTCAGGGCAGTGAGAAGGGAGTAGGGGAAAGGAGATGCTCTCCTCTCCAGAAAGCTTAGTTCTTTGTATTCTTTAGAAGGTTTGGATTGGAACTGGCCAGGGAACACCAAAAAAGAAGATTTCTCAGGATTTACTCATGTGAAGACCCCAGCCAAGGAGCCAGGGAGTCTTCTCCAAGCACCACAACTCATGGGAATGTGTCCGTGTATATCCTTGTGTGTATCTAGGTGTGTGTGTGTGTGTGTGTGTGCACGTGCGTGTGCGTGTACTTGTTTATCTGTATGTGTCTGTATGTCTTTGTGCGTACCTGTGTCTGTCTGTGTTATCTGTGTGTGTCTGTGGGCGTGTCTGTGTGTGACTGTGTGTATGTGTGTGTCCATGTGTGCCTCTGTGTGTCTGGCTGGGGAGGTGAGGATCTGATGACTACGGCAAGTGCAAAGGCTCCGTGTCAGTCCTCGGCCCCCGTGCTGTCTCTACAGCTCACCGGCTGCGGGACCCCTCACTTGGCAAATCCCTTGGGTCTCCCTCCCTCCCCTGTGACATGGGAAGAGTGCTGCCCTTGTCAGCTAAGCTGCAGGGAAGAGGGATTGAGTGATATATTATGTGCATCGTTCCGGATACAAACAGAGTGTTAGATAGGGCAGATTTTTACACCACTTGGCCCTTTCTCTCCTACCTCCTATTTCTTTCTGATACCACTTTCATTCATTCATTCAACCCCCCCCTTATGTGCCAGGTGCTCTGGTTTTAAGCAGTAAATACCCTCTCTCAGCAATTGTGGAAAAAGAATAGAAACCAGACTCGAATCATCCTGGTTTAAGTTTGTTGTTGTTGTTGTTGTTGTTGTTGTTGTTGTTGAGACTTTATTGTTGTTGTTGTTTTTAAGATTTTATCTTTAAGTACTCTCTACACCCAACATGGGGCTCGAATCTACAACCCCGAGATCAAGAATCACATGCTTGGCTGACTATGCCAGGCAGGTGCCCCATCCTGGTTTAAGTTCTTATTAATTCTTCCATTCAGTGTTTCCTGCATCCCTTTCTAGCTGTGTGACCTCAAGCAAGTCATTTTCCTCACTCGGTCTCCATTTCTTAAGCAGTAAACAGGGCATGGAAATAATGCCTGCCTACCTTGTTTGGGCATTGGAAAGATGAACTGAAAACAATAGGCCTTTTTCATAAACACGACACAAATACTAGTTGTCGCTAATGTAAGCAGCCGCACTGCCATTTAAGGTACGAAGCTTTAAGTGTGCAGCTGGAGGAACGCTTGGGTTAGAAATGATAAACCCGGGGGCGCCTGGGTAGCACAGTCGTTAAGCGTCTGCCTTCGGCTCAGCGCGTGATCCCGGCGTTCTGGGATCGAGCCCTGCATCAGGCTCCTCCACTGGGAGCCTGCTTCTTCCTCTCCCACTCCCCCTGCTTGTGTTCCCTCTCTCACTGGCTGTCTCTCTGTCAAATAAATAAATAAAATCTTTAAAAAAAAAAATGATAAACCTGGCGGTAGTTCATAGGCGCCCGAGGAACCACGTCATCCGGCTTGCAGGAATTCGGTGCGAGGCTCTCCCGGTGGCAAGCTCTTCCTGACTCCAGGTGGCTCCGCTTTCTCTGGGCTTCTAGGTTCTTCATTCCTTGAGACATTCTCCTCTTGGGTTGCACCCACTTCTCAGATTTTTCTGATCAATTGGCCTCTGGCCAACTTACACTCCAGAAAGCATCAGTGGTCTTTGCCACCAGGAGGCAGCCCCTCCCCCTCTCCAGGCCTGCATCCCCAAGCAGCTGTCCCCCCCCACCTGTTACCCTGAGGGGCAAAACACTTCCCCCTCAACAGAAACTCTTCAAGAATCTGGGTCACCCACGCGTACCTTCAAAAACATTTTTTGGTTTACCAGTTGCCCGGCCTGGAATACTACCTCCTACCCCCTCCATATGCCAGGGACACACACCCTAACGTCCAGCAAAGCAGAAGCAGCTCAGGGTGTACCCCAGCTCTACCACCAATAACTGCGCATCTTGGTAAATTACTTCACTGCTATTCCTTCATTTGTACAATGGGAAGAATAATAGTACCTCCCTCATAGAGTTTCTGCGAGAATTCAATTAGAATGTGTGAGTTGTTTAGAATAGTGCCTAGCACATAGTCTGCACTCAGTAAATGTCAGTTTATTACTCCATCTGACATGACTCAAGTCAAGAAGCCTTCCCTGGCCAGACAATCTCTCCCTCTGAGCAACTGTCAACACTCATGTGGGTATTGACTTTTTCCTAGCTTCATCCCTTTCACAAGCGTGCACTGAGTTCCCACAGAGATCAACAAATTAGGGCACTGGCCCCAAGGCTCTCCAACCCAATGGGGAGGAAGAGGTCATCAAATCCTGAGTGCAAGGATGGAGAGGTCATCAAATCCTGAGTGCAAGGATGGAGAGAGTGAGGGGCAGGGGTGGGGAGGGCTGGAGAAGCCCAGGAGTGATCTGGGTTTGGTCAAGAATCTTCCTAGAAGGAGAGCTAACTGAACAGTCTTAAAACATGAGTAAGTATTAGGCCAAGAAAAGGAATAGGGACTCCTCAGACAGAGGAGACAGCGTGTGCAAAGGCCCTGGAGGAAGAAAAGGCCTGGCCCTTTGAGGAATTGGAAGTGATTCAGGGTGGCTTGAACACAAAGGTGAGGGGCTTGAGATGGGCTTGGAGGTAAACAGAAGACAGATTACAAAAGGCTTTCGATGCCCTGTTTAAAAGCTAGGACTTCTCAGTGCAACCGGTATCCTGAACCATAGCCTGGAGCAGGAAAAGGACAATACTGGAAGAACTGGTGAAATCAGAATGAAGTCTGTAATCTAGCTAATGGTGTCATACAATGCTAATTCCTTGGGTTTTAACGAACACAGGGTGGTTATGTGAGACTAACAGAGGAAGCTGAGTCTAGGATATATGGGAGTTCTCTGCAATATCTTTACAACTCTTCCGTAAATCAAAAATCATTTCAAAATAAAAAGTTTGGGGGTTTTTTTGTTTTGTTTTTTGGGGGTTTTTTTTGGAAAGGCTAGGACTTTATCTTGGGAATAATGGGGAAAGCTACTGAAGGGTTTATAGCCATGGAATAACCAGATATGAGCACTCTGGCTAAAGCGAGAGGTTGAAGGGGGCAAACCTGGACCCAGAGAGAGACGCACAAATAATCCAGGTGGCTGTGAGGTTGGAGAGGAGTGAGCAGAGTTCATCAGAATGTGGAGTTTAAGAAATCTGGTTTTGGGACACCTGGGTGGCTTAATCAGTTAAGCGTCTACCCTCGGCTCAGGTCACGATCCCAGGATTCTGGGATCAAGTTCTGCGTCAGGCTCCTTGCTCAGTGGGGAGCCTGCTTCTCCCTCTGTTTGCCACTCTCCCTGCTTGTGCTCACTCTCTCTCTCTCCCTCTCAAATAAATAAATAAAATCTTTTAAAAAAAAAGGAAAAAAATTGGTTTTGATTGGATAAGAAGGTAAGGGGGCTGCTGAACCAAGGAAGACGCTTGAGTTGCTGATTTGTACGATGTGATCACAAGGATTCTTTGACTGCAAGTGACAGAAACACCTTAAGAGAAAAGGGCAAATGTATTAGTCACCCACTCACCCCTGCCCTGAAAACAAACTGAAGGGAAGCCAGAGGTGGAGTGACTTCAGGAACAATTGGAACCTGGCCTCAGGCAACTTCAGGACACCCTCTTCCTCCTGGTGTCTTGGTGTCTATCCAATTGCAGAGCTCAGGACTCCTTTAAAGCCTTGTAAGCTGCTGGGAGGACATCAGGCTCAGGAGAAGTCCTCTCTGGGAACCCCATTTGGCTTCCTGTGAACTTGGAACAGCCAAACTTCCTTTCCCCAAAGCCCCAAGGGCTTCTGACGGCTAATGCTCTTAGTATTGATTGGCCCTCCTGGCCCTCCTGGCCCTCCTGGCCACACTGACTCATCACCACCAACTCACAACAGAGCCGCACACCTCATGCTGCTCCAATCCTCCCCAGAGGGGGCAATGTAAGAAGAAGGCTCGGGGCTGCCTGTGCAGGGTTTTCTTCTTCCTCACCTCAGATCCGGTCTGATGGAATGCCCACTCAGGCTTTTTCTCACTCTCTCCCCCTCCCCAGGAGTTACAACGTGGAGAAGAGGGCAGGAAGAGGGCCAGAGCTAGAGAAAACGAGGGTTGGGGGTGAGAAATGTTAGGTTGTTGGTGGGAAGGTGTACAGGTCAGCTCAAATCATGCCTCAGAGTGAAGCAAAAGATACAGGCCGTGGAGTCAGACATCCGGCCTTAAAGCTCGCTGACATTGACCAACCACGTGACCTTGGGAAAGTTACTAAAACTCTGTTCATCTTACTTTCCTCATCTGAAATGTGGTCATAGTGATCCCACCTCATGGAGTCTTGGAAGGTTTTAGTTTCATTTACTCAATTAGTTACTGTATGTGCTGTACTTAATACAGTCAATGAGCACTGGGGAAGGGTAGCTACTTGTAGTTCATTCTGTTGGCTTTATTTGTGCAACTCTCTTGGTTTTGAAAGAATGGATGATGGTCACATGGATGGATGGATGGATGGATGGATGGATCATGGATAGATGGATGATAGATGGATGATGGATAGACGGATGATTACACAAATGGATGATTATAGAGATGGATGGATGGTTGGTGGTTGGATAGATGGATCACGTATGTTTGCATGGGTGTTTGGTGGTTGAATGAATGGATGGGTAGGTGTTGAATGGATAAGTAGAGGATGGATGGATGGATGGATGGATGGATGGATGGATGGATGGATGGTTGGATGGATGGTTGAATGGAGGATGGATGGATGGTTGAATGGATGGATGGATGGATGGATGGTTGAATGGATGGATGGTTGGATGGATGGATGAATGTTTGGTGGTTGGATGAATGGATAGGTGTTGGATGGATAGGCAGATGGTGGATAGATGGGAGGATGGGTGGTGGGTTAGATGGATGTTTACTCTGTTACATGAATAAGTGGTTGCATGAGATACTGAAATGCGTAATATATAGTTATTGTCCTCACTAAGCTCACAGTTCCATGGAAAACAATGAGACAGAAACAGATTATTACAACAGAGAGAGGCAGAAAATCCAGCCAGGGGAGTGCAGGGGGTAGGGGCAACCAGGAGTTAGCCTGTCAGAAGAGGAGAAATAATGATGGTAACACCTGCCCTCAAGGAACTCACAATCTAATTAAATAATTAGCCACTTCAGATTCTTTTTGAAATTGAGCCAGGTATAAATAAATCTCTAAACAGAACAGTTAAGTAAACAAGGTGTTCTTTAAAAGGCAGTGAGCTTAGATGTATAATAAATCCTGATTCAAAACATCATTTTCTCCTTGGAACAACCTCAGAGTTAATTCCCCAAATTTGCCAGAACGCACACATTTCTTTGTCCCTGCTGCTCAGCCTCACCTCCTCTCTGGTCCGCCTGCGCTACTGTGATAGGAAAATAAATACCCAAAGCCCTCTCCACCCAGCCCGCCTGCCTGCTGCAGTGTGTTACAAGGGGAAACAGATCCAATCCTCTCTGCACCCCTCCCCCGAACAAGCCATCAGAAACAGGGATCAAAGGACCGCAAGCTTGTCTTCCCATTAGTGCTTTAGGTTTTAGTCTTAAATGGGAACTAATTCATGGCATGAAGTTTGAAAAATACCTGACCAAGAGTAATTGAATGAGCCCCAGACTCAGCCCTGGTTCCAGCTCTGTCAATGGTCATTGTGCAGAGCGCAGGAGGAGGCAGGGTGGATGAAGTCCCCGTCTGTGAAACAAAAGGATCCAACAGAATGATTTCTGAGCTCTCAGTTCTGCTATTCAGCTACATATAATATATATATGGTTCAAATGTGACCACGTCTATGCGGACACTGACAAACTGCAAAGCTCTACACCAGTGAATGGGAAGAGCCCTTCTTTCCGGACATTCAGAGGTGTGAGCTGGGAAGAAGCAAAAGTCACGTGGGACACCCACCTGGAGGTAAACTCTGTCACCATAACTCTGAAGGGCCTTAGATGTCCGTTGCCTACCTTTGGGTGGGGAACCGACACCCAGAGAAGCCTGAGGACCCCTCCTGGACTAGAGCCAGGTCTCCTCCTGACCAGGACACAGCTCATCACAGGTGCAGGCCTGGCCGGAGCCTTGGTCCTACAGGGTCTCAGATCTCAGGGTAAGGAAAGACCAGATTCCAGATGTCTTCCAGCAGCTTCCCCAGCAGCATCTGCCACAAGGCATGAGGCCTGAGGTTTGCCCAGGTGGATACACCCACACTCTCTTGCGCTGGTAACAATGCTGTTCCATCAGCAGCTGGGGAGTGGGTGGCCCGGGAGGGTGTCACTTTCCACGGTGTGGTGCCGGCACACACCCGAGGGCTGCCAGCAAGGCAGGGAGAGGGAGTGAGTGTGGGGTCTTAGAGCCAATGGCAGTGGTCCAGAGTCCCCCTCAGCCACACTCTCGGGGCGCAGAGCCTGGCTCCAGAGGATACTTACAAGCTGAGTTGTGAAGCCAGGTGCTTGGCGCGCAAATCAAGTCCTGCCTCTTCCGTCCCACCTGTGCGGCTGCAGAATCTCATTACATAACAGTTCCCTTGTATGTCAAAGTGGCTTAATCGTGGGGTCTCCTTCAAAGGGCTGTTGGGGGGATTACATGAGCCAAGGGACAAAGGGCTGTCCTTACATCAACCTCCGAGATGAAGAGTTGGACACAGGAGTGTGTCAAGGAGGCCTCTGAGGAAAGCCCCGGGAGGGGTGCGGGAGGCAGGGCCAGGGAAGAGGGAGAGGTTGGCCTGCTCTGCAGCTCCAAGGCAGGGCTCGCTCCGACGCCCCCACCGAGTTCTCCCACACTGAGACCAGGGGGCTACATCCAGGGAAGGGGGGCTTGGGCTGAGAACAATTCCCAGGAGGCACCCAGCAGTGAGCTTTTAACCGGCAACACTTCTGGAAACCGGCTATGAGGGCCTTGGTCCTGAAGGGGAACCTCAACAGTGTACCCCGTCATCCACTTAAAAGAGTTTAGGACTCAATAAATATTAGCTCTTAATATCGTCCTCCCCCTCCTCAGCACCATCATCATCATCACCTTGTTTAACCCTCAAAACCACCCTGGGAAGTGGGTATATTAATATCATTTTACACCTAAGGAAACTGGGGCTCAGAGACATTCACTGACTTACCCAAAGATGCCCAGCTTATGCATGACGGAGCCAATACTGGAAAACCATATCGGTCTGTGATGAGTGCTCATGCCTCTCGACTCCAAGATGAGGATCTGCCCATCCCAATCACCCTTCCTTCCAGAGCTGGACAGAAGGCCACCCAGCTAGTCCACGCACAGGAGTTGACCCCCACCAGGGCACCCAGATGCAGCACCGAGACTCCGTGATGGGGCCAAAGTCTGTCTCGTCTCTCCAAAGCTTTTCCCATTCAAGTGCAGGATCCTAAAATAGTCGAGCTCCCCACTTGACTGGATGGATGGATGGATGGATGAATGGATGGATGGTTGGATGGATGGATGGATGTTTCAGCCGTAACTGTCCACTTCCAGGGTGAGAGAAGGGAGCCCGAGGTGGGGCCTTACAAGACCTGAGTCTCAGAGAGACACTCATGGCCCTGAAATGCTCTCGGCCAGATGCCTTCCCAGAGAGATGCTGCTCAAAGCCCTCCATGGACCTCATGACCCCACGATGAAAGCTGACCCCATCCCTGACTTACCCCCTCCCACTTTGGGCCTCCTCTCCATCATGCTAGAATGTTCCAATCCCTCCACACACCCTGCTTGTTCCCACCTGCACCTCGGCATAGACCCTTTCCTCCTGCTGCTGCAGCCCTGCCCCACCTCCTCCCCAGCCTTCCCCCTCTTCACCCTTTGGGTCCCAGCTTAGATGTCGTCTTCCCCCAGGAAGCCTCTGACCTCCAAAGCCCAGCTTAGGGGCCTTTCCTCGGTGCCCCCAGCACCCTGTGTTTGCCCCTCCTCCCCCCACCACATTGGGAACTTTGTAAGGTCAGGGACCATGTCTTGTCCCCTGCACCCAGCACTGTGATAAATAAATAGTGAGGGAATGAAGGAACGAATGAGGCGATGGTATGATTTAACCCAGTCCTCTAGAGATGACCCAAAAAAGGAGAAAGCCCTTACCCCAAGTCTCATTCTGCCCCTCTGCCCCACATGACTCCGAAATCTGACAGCCATCCAGGGAACGCTCCCCAGCCCAACACAATGAGAACCAAACTGGCTCCCGGACAGGCATGTTGCCTTTGTCCTAAAATCATAGCCACGAAGGTCCTTAAAAACGTGTCAAAGCCAGACGAGGAAACTGAGACCGTGACAGGCGACATAAGCTACGCACACAGCTAGCTGGTGGTCGAGCCTGACCAGCTGCTCCAGTCACCTATGCCTCCCGCGGCCTCAGTAAATCCGATCGGCAGGGCTAACCCTGAAGCCCCGCTGGCCCCTCTCTCTGGGGGCAGCAAGGGGAGGACACATCTCTTCTCCCTGTCCCTGCTGCCAGCGGGACACTTGGAAGTTCTCCCGAGCGGGCAGGTCCCTTCCCCCCCACTTCCCCCACCCCCCTTGCCTCCCTGGCCTCCAGGCTCTGCAGGGGTGGGGATGGGGGAGGCTGGCACCAGGGAGGCTGCAGGTTGGAAATAAATTCTAATCAAAGACAGAATCGTTCCATCTTCTCCCTCTGCTCCGAGGACAGCGTTTTCCCTGGGTATTACTCATATGTTCGGAGAGAAATCTTCTGAGGGTTCTCAGAGCCAGAGGGGAACTTGCAGGGTTGGGAGGATAAAAATCTTTGCTTTTTCCCCCCCAGGCTGGTTCTTGCTTTTATTATCTTCTCTCTCTCTGCCTCTCATTACGGGCAGGACTTTGAGGAGACAGATTTCATTGGGCCCTTCTCTCCTGGTCTTAAAGGCACAGGAGCCAGGGTGCTGACAGCTGACTGGAGGCCAGAGGCAGGGAGCTGCCAGGGGGGCATGGAGGTGGTGGCCCCATGTGTTGGCGGAAGAGGGGAGGAGACAGGAGGGGACACAGGGGATGGATTCCCCCGGCCATTGAGGGCAGGGGCCACTAATAAGGAAGGCACTAGAGAAAGGACAGTCTTTCCCAGAAGCAAGGACCAAAGCAGCTCAGAATCAGTGTTATTCTTGAGGACCTTAATTCCTGCCCATCCTTCATCACAAGCCCACCTCGGTCCCATCTCTGTCCCCAGATGGACCCACAACCCAACCACCCCCTCTTTTCTCACAGCTGGCACTTCCATTCTGGCTGACATTATCTCCTCTTTAGGTCACCATGGTGGCCGCCCTATCCTAGCAACACCCCCCCTCTGCTTCCAGTCTTTCCCTCCCCACCCCACCCCACCCCCAGTCCCTCTTCTATCCAGCATGAGCTGGGCCACATCACGGCCCCTCTTCCCACTGAGACCAGAGTCGAACCCGAGCCATGGCCGACTGGGGCTCCTGTGCCTTCTCAGGCCCCTCTTGGCCTCTGCCCTTACCTCCAGGCCCCAGGCAACCCCACTTTTCTCCCAATCCCTGGAACATGGCAGCTCTCCTCCCCAGGTCTTGTCACAAACGCCATTTCTTCAGAGGGGTTTTCCCCATCCACCTCCCACCCCATCACCCCTGCCCTGTGATCCCCCTTCATCTCCAGGCTAGCCACTATGTCTCCGAGCTAACATGGTACAACCGAGGCCGAAATGACTTCTCCCTGGGCCCCCTCCCCTGGCAGGCGCTGGGGAGCGAGAGATTTGCAAGCCGGAGGTAAAGCAGCAGCCGCTATGTGCTTATTATGCTCTGAAGGTCGGGAGCAGGGTGCACCCTGTTCGCCCATCTCCTGCCCACCCTGTTGGCAAGGGATGGCACCCGGGCCTGCAGCCACCCCAACTCTCCCAGATCTCCCCTCAACCTCTCCGAGTCCCGGGCCGGATATGTGCGCCGCTCCGTGGGGAAGGGTGCCCGCTTGTCCCGGAGCTCACCCAGCGTAGGTCGGAGGTGGAGGGAGTCCCATCGGGTCCCAGTTTGTCTTTCCCCATGCCCACATGTAGCTTTCCTTCTCGCCCCCAGCCGGACTGGCCTAGAGCGACTCACACCTAAGCCCAGAGGCAGGGGCACGCGAGTCCCCACACTTGCACGAGGTCTAACCCCTATCATAAAGCGGTCTTCTGTATCATTTGAAATAATGCTGCTTCTCTGATGAAAGCCCGAAGGATATTCTCTCCATTTGAGCCCTTGTGAGTGCTGAAGCTTCGTTTAGTTATAATGTGCTCGTTTCTTTCTCACCACACTACCCAGGAAGATCCTGGAAGGCTAGGATCCTGTTCATCTTTTCACGGCTGTATCCCACTGCCTGGAACAGAATCTGGCACGTAGCAGGGGCTCGGTGGTTACTGAGGGGTGGACTAGCTACCATGAGCTGGCAGGACTTGGGGAATAAGAAGGTGCTGTAGACAAAAGGATGACAGGCCAATAAACACTGGCCACACACCTAGTGTATGCCCAGCACCGAGGGGACCCTTCCCTTCCGCCCCAAACTGCATCCCACCCAAAGCTGTTTCCCACCCCAATAGCACCTCTCCCCCTCACTGCCCACTTCCTCCAAAGAATGGCCAAGACTCCCCACCTCTTGACTCTTGGTTTCCACCTTGTGGTCATAGAGGTGGCCATACCCAAGGTCAACAGTGCCAGGGGACCACCAAGCCTTGGATTTCCCTGACGCTACTGACTACCGTTCTTTCCTGGTCTGGTCCCTGCCAGTTCTGCTCCCACCTCTCAGAGCATGCCCAGTCTTCCCATCGGCTGTTGCCTGGATTCTGTCCTCAGCCTCCTCTCCCTTCTCTCCTTTGCCCCACGTGTCTCTTTGTGGCCCCAGCCCCTTGCCCCAGCTCAGACAAGAACATTCCCCCATCATCTGACCCATCGCCACCAAGGTCATAACCTCAAACCCATACATCCCAGTTCAGGAAGTGTCCTGACGCCCCCATGTCCAATGGCCTGGGAGAATTGTGACATACTGACACAGTATTTGGACCCAGAAACACCGAAGTGGATGTGGCCATTGTAAGTGTATGCTTCTTATTATCAAGTACCAGTCCCAGCCTGCCTTGCTGACTCCGGAGCCCACCGAGCCACACAAACAGACCCTTGGGCGGCGGGGAAGGGAATGCCTAAAACCACGCACCAGATGCGTCCACTCAGCCCCAGTCCCCCACCGCACCCTGCTTCTCGCACAAGCCTCAGCACGTGGGTAGGACTTCATACACACCTGCAGAATTGGGGCATGGATGGATTGGGGTGGGGGGAGGGTAAGTGCTGATTCGAAACCCAAGGAAGGGGGTCAGAGTGCTTGAGGGGAGGCCAAAGCTCCCCTTCAGTCAAGGAACACAGGGATGCAGGGGTGGATGATGCGAATCTGCGAGGGAGGGCACCCAGCGATGGTGGCTGAGACTCTGGGGGACACTGGTGTGGGCAAAATCTTCACCCTCAGTTTGTAAGACTCCCTGCAAGGCCCTGTGTAATTAGACCCAGGGGACGACCAACCAGTCTCAGGCCACTCTGACACCAAGTCACAGCCAGCCCACTCTGAATGCTCCCTGGATCTCCAGCCGTCCACACCTCTACCTCTGCAGGGGGGTGTCTGCAGAGCTGTAGAGCTCCTAGCGTGAGTCTCCCACCCACATGGTGTCTGGCAGTTTGCAACGACCCAGTGTACAGCATCCAGGTAGGTACTCCTATCTCCGTTTTGCAGATAAGGAAACTGAGGCTCAGAGAGGTTAAGTGACTTGCCCAAGAGCTAACAAGAGGTTTGGTGTGATCTGAACCCAGGCCCATCTGACTGGAACCTCACCCTTCCCGCTCCAGCCTGCTATCTTTTGAAGACAGCTGAAGTCTGGACCCACTTGAAGTGCAGCCCAGAAGTGCACAGAAGATGCTGGATAACGCAGTCGACGTGCACATCTGGTGTTCCGCATCCGTGACATCCGCGCACGACTGGTGTTGAATAATGCGGTCAATGCGGCACAGTGAGTGCGCTTATCAGATGCGTGATGGTGATGACAAACGTGGCCGGGGTGGTGGGGGGTGTCACAGGGACATGTTAACTCCCAACAGCCCATTTACACAGCTGGATTATCAACCCAATTAGTTGCCATCCAGCAAGAATCAGGGCTCTGGAAACAGATGGATTTGACAGGTAGAGAGTAGGGCTGGAGGAGTCAGGGGAGAGCAGGGAACAGAGCCAGGAAAGGCAGCAGAGTAGAAATAGGGGCTGGGGAGGGGGGAGGGCCAGTGTGCCGGGGAGGAGGAGGCATGCCAGGAGCCAGCCAAAGTTTACAAGCCAGTGATTCCCATTTGACTGAGGGTCAAAAGAATCCCAGTGGTGATGATGATGATGGCAATAGTAGTACCCAGTGTGCTGCCCCTCACCCCCGAGGCTCCAGTGGGGTGTCAGACCTCTCCTCTCTGCATCCGCAGAGCCCTGAACTCACCTGCCGCCTCAGTGTTTGGTTACCTGTCTGCCTCTCAGACCACAAAGTGATTTAAAACCAGGCAGTCCGCCGCAAAGGTCTAATCACTTACCCACCATTATACCCTTCACAGTGGATGGCTGGATGAATGGATGCTTAGATGGCTGGATGGATGGATAGATCATGGATGGATAGAGGGATGGAGGGATGGATAGATGATGGATGGATGGATAGAGGGATGGATAGAGGGATGGAGGGATGGATGGATAGATGTTGGAGGGATGGATAGATCATGGATGGATAGATGGATAAATGGAGGGATGGATAGATGATGGATGGACGGATGGATGGATAGAGGGATGGAGGGATGGATGGATGGATAGATGATGGAGGGATGGATAGATGATGAATGGATGGATGGATTTAAAAAATAGGAGGATGGGGAGGTGAGAAGTGGTAAGATGTTGCAATGATGGCAGTCATGGTCATTTAAAGTCATATCCCGAGAGGGATTAGGAGAAAACTGAATCAAGGTTTAGCATAGACCCCAGGGTCAGGGACCACCATCCCAAAAGCCCAGAACTCATGCCATCCTCAGTAGAAGGGCCTGAAAGGATCTATGGGTCTTTGCTCCCTAAAGATGAAGACATCCTTTAGCACCCCTGGTCTATACCAGGACATAAGACAGTGCCCAGAATAGAGCCGTGCGCATCAGCCAGACCTCACAAAACTCCGACCAAATTTGACAAGGAGTAATATTTGAACACCTACTGTGTGCTCGGCACAGTCTTCTGCTGACCAGCTGGCCAGCTGGTTGGCTCCCTCCTTCTGGCTGGCTGGCAGCCTGGGCTGGGTCAGCCGGCTCACAGAGCCCATATCAGCTTGCACAGCAGTTGGTGTTTCCTTCACTGTGAATGCCCTTGTCTCCCTGGATGGAGGGAGAGTGTGTTGATGACAGGGGTGGTCAGAATGATTTAGTTTCAGCTCTGATGTGCCCTGCCTGGGGAATTCTCATTGTCATCAGGTGGTGACAGTTTATGGTTGTGGGTATTTGAAGAGCTCAGCTACTTGTTTTGATAGGCATCGTAAAAAAATTATTAACCAAGCAGATGAGAGACGAAAGGGACAGCCTGATCTGTGTGGGGAAAGCTTACCAGGGAGCTGCTGACCCAGGCAGAGGAAAAATATTGACATGCGGGTGTCCTCAGGGCATCCCAGGTGTTAATTATGGAAGCGACTCCCTGTGATCACCCCTCTTGAGTCCAAAAGGAAAGTGTTCCTGAGTCTGTCCCCTGACTATTGCAGTTTGGGGGAAAATAGCTTATCCTCTAGTGATAATAAAAGTAATGGGCCCTCCTCGTAAAATATTTAGAGAATTCAGGGAAGTGGAAAAAAAGGAAGTAAAGGGGCGCCTGGGTGGCACAGCGGTTAAGCGTCTGGCTTCGGCTCAGGGTGTGATCCCCGCGTTATGGGATCGAGCCCCACATCAGGCTCCTCCCTGTGAGCCTGCTTCTTCCTCTCCCACTCCCCCTGCTTGTGTTCCCTCTCTCACTAGCTGTCTCTATCTCCGTCGAATAAATAAATAAAATCTTTAAAAAAAAGAAGAAGAAGAAGTAAAAATCCTCCAATAAGCCTCATCCCAAAGAAACCAGCATTGATCTTTTCTTCCCTCTTTTTATTTTTTCTTCTACATACTTGCAATAGCTGAGATGATCATAATAATTAATATAATAACCATATCTTAATATACGACAGGCATTATTCTAAGTGCTTTATATGTATTAATTTATCTAATCCTTCCAACGGCCCTTGGAGGTGGGACTATTAGTAAAGACCTGATTTACAGACGAGGAACCTGAGGCACCAAGACGCTAGCTTGCCTGAGCTCACAGCCACGAAGGGGCAGGGCTGCTTCCAACTGTTCCACAACACTGTTCTACTGTGGGTCCAATTTATATCCTCCTTTTCGCCTCGAGCATTCTGACATACGCGCTTTCCCATGTCAGCACACAAACTGCAGAAACATCATTTTTAATGGTTGCTAAATATTCCAAGTGGATGGACTACAGTTTACTTAGTCAGTCTCCTATTTTGGATCGCTCCTTCCTGAATGTTGGGTGTTCCTATAGCGTCAGCAGCACAGCGGCGAACGCCACTGCCTCCCCTTCCAGAGAAGGACTCACACACCCATCGCATCGCCACCACACGGAGCTGGCCCCAACTCCACACCTAGGACTTGACAGCAGCCACTCCTAGCCCCCAACGCCCCACCCCACCCCACCCCCAGCGGAAAGCCTGGAATCGGAACTCAGGAGGCTCCCACCCTGGACCAAATACATCACAACTCTATCCACGGCTGCCAGACAGTGTGGGCAGTGCACCTGTCCCGCCAGCCACCTGGGCAACACACCTCAGCTCTTCCAGCCTGCTTGCTGCCTTGTAAAACAGAAACACCGATGTAAATCCCGCCTACCTCGAATGACAAGTTCTCTGCGAGGATCACATGACATAATTGCCATAAAAAGGCTTTTGAAACTGGAAAAGAGCTTTACATATGCAAGAGATTGTTATTATTATAACATTAATTCAACGACATTCCCTGAGGAGCTGCTACATGCCAGGCATGTGGGTGATGCCCTGGGGAAACGGAGACCGACGGGAGAGCCCCAGTGCCACCCAAGAGGGAAACACAGTCCAATGGAGGAGGACAGACCAGCAATAACACACAGGAGGACAAGTGATTCAACAGAGGGAAGTGTGGGCACCGCAGGAGCCTAAGTGAGGGAGCTAATTCAGGGGGAGGGGTCTCAGGGAAGGCTTCCTGGAGAAGGTGACATCTCAGCTGAAACCTGGAGGATGAGCAGGATTTGGCTGGACAGAAATGGGTGGCAGACTGAGAGAACAGCATATGCAAAAGTGCGGAGGCATTAAAAGCATGACATTCTGGAAAGAAAGCGTGACCAGGGCATAGCAGGTTTACTGAGAAGTGGAAAGAGGGGCGGCTTACAGTGTAGATACACCCCCATCTGCTCTTTTAACTGCCAGTGATCCCCTAGCCGTTTGGGGAATGAGGAGGGTGCACACAACCCACTCCCCAGTTAGGCAAGCTCCCCAGGCACGCTGGCGGTCAACAGAGCGGCATTGCCCACTTTACAGCCTAAGGGCAGCACGGCATTATGGGAAGGGACCCGTGGAGTTGGGTGGGTGGGGCTGTGCGCCATAGACCAGTCTTTAAAGGCCGCCCCCAAGCCTCTGCCCACCCTTGGCCCTGCTTCCTCCAACACTGGCTCCACAGCAAGCCCCCCGCCCCGGGGCTCCCCCAAACCTCAGACTCAGAGGCTCGCCAGGAAGCTCAGGGAAAGAACCTACTAGGTTCTCGAGATACTCTGTCTTAGTCATCGCCTTTAAATCTTTCCAGCGATCCTCTGAGACCTGGATTCATGGTCCCATTTCCCAGATGAGGGTCAGAGAAGTGAAGGGATAGGCCCAAGCCACTCGTGGAAAGCATGCTTGGGGCTTAGGTTCATGTCGGCATCCGAGAGGCTAGGTTGGAATAATTGGTCTGCAGCCTCCCCACTGGTTCCCTGGGACGGATCCCACTTCCTTAAATCTCGTTTTCACCCCTGTCTGTACAGGAAGGACGGTACCACCAGCTCTGAGCGCTGCTGCGAGGCCTGGCTGAGATGTGTTCCGAAAGCATGTAGTGTGTAGACCGCTGCGCGGCTGCGGTGGTCCCAAACACCGTGTCTGGCGCTCCCACGTGTCCTGCAGGCACCCACTCCCCTGAGGTCAGGACTAGGGTCGGGTTAAATCTGAACTCTCTCCGCATTCATCAGAGGAGTAGATCAGTCCAATCCCGGGCACTAGACATGCTGCTGAGCTGACGGACTTGCAGGTTTGGTCACAGTCCAAGATGCCAGTCCTTTCCGGCTCAGATGGCACTCCGGGGAGAGCCAGGACCCTCAGAGCATCTCAAGGTCCCTTTCTGCCAGTGGTAGGAACCTAGTGAGGTTCCACCGGCCCAGAGAAACCACCCAGGGGCTTTCCTGAGGCCTCAGCCAGAAAGCAAGGGGGTGAAGGTCCTGCTGTGTGTTCCCAAACAAGACCCTAACCTTTCTGTGCCCCAGTGTCTTCCCAGGTGCAGGAGGCTCGGGAGCTCGCCGAAGTCCACGGAGGGTTTCTGTATTGCCTGCCCCACAAACATTTCTTCCGACGCTGCTCTAGAGCTGGGGAGATAGCTGAAAACAAGACATTGTCCTCGGAAAGCTGCCGCCCTCTCTCCATCCTTGTCCCTGTTAAATGGAGGTCATACTAGGGCTCACCTCATGGAGTTCTGAGGATCAAATAAATTTCTGGGTGGAAAGAGTTTAGTACAGGGGCCGGTAGCCTCACGTGCACAGCTCCCTGCTCACGGTGGAGTCTGCTTCTCCCTCTCCTCTCTCGGCCCCTCCCCACCCCACTCATGCTCGCTCTCTCTCAGATAAAGAAATAAAGTCTTAAAAAAAGAAAAGGCCCCACACACGCTGTTATTAGTAGCAGTGGTATCCGTGCTGGGTTCTAAGGACCGCATGAGCTGCTGTAAGCACAGCGTTTATGGTGACATGGGCAGACAGCAAGTAAGAAAATAAAAACAGCGATTTCCTCAAATGTGAGCCGCTACCATCAGCCCATTTGAGGGAGGAGGGAACTGAAAGCATGAGGACTCGAGTGACTTGCCCACAGTTTCATTCTGGTTAGTGGGAAAGGCTCTGAAACACACTCCAATTCAGATTCCTGGAGCCCAGCACATTTGGGGCTGGATAATTTTGGGTTGCGGGGGCCGGCCTGGGCACTGTTCGGCGGCACCCCCGGCCTCCACCCACCAGACGCTAGTAGCTCTACCCTCCTCCCCACGTTTCGACAACCAGAAATGTCTCCAGACACAGCCAAATGTCACCCTGAAGGCAGAGTTAGCCCCCGTGGAGAAGCTACTCTAAACCAACCCTTAAGCTCAGCTGCAAGGACTTTCAGGATCTGACCCGAAGCCCCCACCCCCAGCCCTGCCAACACCACCAGAAATGCCTTGTTCAACCACTACCCTTTCTCAAGCAAACCCCGGCGTGCCAGCCTCTGTCCTTCTGCACCGTCTTCCCTACACCCAGACTGCCTTTCCCACCCCCACCTCCATCTCCAAGGCCCTGCCCAAGGCCACCTGCTCCCTGAATGGCCCCCCAGCCCAGAACTCACTGTTTCCTGCTCCGCTCGCCACCTGGTTATCCTAACTAGTCATGCGCACGTCTGGCCTTGTCCGTCCCTGTCCCGGGGCCCCACCCTCAACTCCAGACAGAAGCAACTTGAGGACAGGGGCTGTACCTGACTCACCCCTGTGTCCCCAGCACCCCAAAGAGGGGGGGCAGTCGCACCAGGCTGGCTCCCTGCTCTGTGCGCCTGGCTGTCACAGAAGTGACTGGTGCCCAAGCAGACTCCGGGTTCTGGGAAAAGGCCCTGGGCCTGGGGAGGCAACATGCCATCCCTGAGTGGAGTGGTTAAGGACTAATAAGAGTGTGAGCCAGACTCCGACTGTCTCCACCTCCGGCTCCTTCGGAGGACTGTCGGAGGACAGGTTTGGCAAACCCTCCAGCCATCGGTGTCTCCATAGGTGAAATGGGGATGATTTCCAGTGACCCTGATCCATAGGATTGGTGGGAGCACTCCTCGTCCAGTGCGGCGCGTGCTCGCTCTCTCTCTCTCTCTCTCTCTCTCTCTCTCTCTCTCTCTCTCTCTC